>NW_028125321.1:0-183253 GCF_965194825.1 Balaenoptera physalus | reverse complement strand
TACTCGAGCAGAGTGACTTCAGGTACGAGGCCCTCGAAGAATTCTACGCAGAGTGTTTTCTCATGGCAGCTCAGACGGGGGCCGTGACGAACACTTCCAGGGCACGTCCCACTGGCTAGAAATGTGGTCCTGAGGTTGTTCCAGTGCTCTGGAAATGTAGCTCTACTTAAGGAACAGGCAGTGTGTTGCCCATCACTCGGCATACACAGAGGGCCTCCGAGGGACCGACCTTTGGGCCTCGAGGTTGCTCAGCAGGCCCACAGGTGTCTGGAGGTACTCAGGGTTCTTGGAGCGAAAATGATGCACACCCGAGGGGCCTACGAGTCCTGAAAAGGGTACTTCCTTTAAAATAAAGCAGAACAGGGGCTTCCCTGGTGGCGCAGTGGTTGAGAATATGCCTGCCAATGCAGGGGACTCGGGTTCGAGCCCTGGTCTGAGACGATCACACATGCCGCGGAGAAACTAGGCCCGTGGGCCACAATGACTGAACCTGCGCGTCTGGAGCCTGTGCTCCGCAACAAGAGAGTCCGTGATAGTGAGAGGCTCGCGCACCGCGATGAAGAGTGGCCCCAATTGCCGCAACTGGAGAGAGCCCTAGCCCAGAAACGAAGACCCAACATAGCGATCAATCAATCAAAAAATAAACCTTAAAACAAAATAAAAAATAAAAAAATAAAATAAAATCAAGCAGAACAGCGACTAAGACCTCATGGAAACAGCTGCATGCCTCCCTTTCTGCGCGGCTACTCAGGGACTTACCTCGAGGCCAGTACTCACGTTGAGTTTCCCTTTAGCTCTAGAGCGTGGCAGGATGAGCTCCAACCCGCCCATCGCAGCAGCCGGCACAGCTAGAGAAAACTCATTTTCTACCCAGAGCCATGCCTACAGTGGCTAGTGGCCTGTCAACAGCAGTCAATTTCAAGTAGCTTCAAGACAGCATGAATGGAGCTTTCAAAATGGGAAAGCAAGGCTAGTTCCATTAGGCCCCCATTTCCAAGGGCACACGCAGCATATATCCCGGTGCTTTCTAAGAAGTCCAAAGAGACACAGGTTACACTGTGGTTCCTTCCCTGAATCAACTCCTCGCAGCAGGGTGTTCTGCAAATAACGAACTGCCTCAACGAAGGAAAGCCCCAGCTAGGTCTCCGGGCCCGTGGCTCTTCAAAAGCCTGCAGTGTTACCAGAGGAACTGGGCTTTAGTTGCAGGCGGAACGCAAGCCGACTTTCTCTTGGAGGCAGGGAGACTTCAGGCAGGGACTCCCAGATGGAATACGAAGCCGAGGGTTTTTCTCAGTGCAGCTCAGACTTGGGCAATGAGCCAGACTTGCACGGCACGTTGGACCTGCTAGAACGGTGTTCGTGGTCCTGTTCGAGTGCTGGGGAATTCAAGCTGTCCCAAGAAGGAGTGCAGTGTGTTGCCCTACACTCGGCATACACAGAGTGGCTCCGAAGGGCTATGGGCCTGGATATGGCTTAGGGGGCCCATGGGGGCCTCGGGGTACTCAGTGTTCTTGCAGGAAATAGGGTGCCCACGCGAGGCTCCTAGATGTCCTGCCAAGCATACTGACATTAAAATAATGCAGAGCAGGGGCTTCCCTTTTGGTGCAATGTTTGGGAAACCACATGCCGATGAAGCGGACATGGGTTCCAGCCCTGGTCCACCAAGATCTCACATGCTGCGGAATACTTAAGCCCGTGAACCACAACGACTGAGCCTCCGCTGTAGAGCCCGGGAGCCACAAGGACTGAGCCCGCATGCCAGAACTAATGAAGTCCACGTGCCTAGAGTCTGTGCTCCACAACAAGAGGAGTCACCGCAATTAGAAGCCCGCGCACCGCAACGAAGAGTAGCCCCCGCTCGCTGCAACTAGAGAAAGCTCACATGCAGCAACGACGACCCAACACAGTAAAAAAAAAATGATATATTAAATAAATAAATAAATAAATAGATAGATAAACAAATAAATAAGTAAATAAACTAATGCAGAGCAGTGGCTACGGCCTCCTGAAAACTGCTGCACGCCTCCGCTTCTGCACGGCAATTCAGGGCCTTACCTTGAGGCAAGTGCTCACGCTGAGTGTCCCGGTAGCGCCACAGCATGGTAGGATGCTGACTTTCTACTCGAGCAGAGTGACTTCAGGTACGAGGCCCTCGAAGAATTCTACGCAGAGTGTTTTCTCATGGCAGCTCAGACGGGGGCCGTGACGAACACTTCCAGGGCACGTCCCACTGGCTAGAAATGTGGTCCTGAGGTTGTTCCAGTGCTCTGGAAATGTAGCTGTCCTTAAGGAACGTGCAGTGTTTTGCCCATCACTCGGCATACACAGAGGGCCTCCGAGGGACCGACCTTCGGGCCTCGATGTTGCTCAGCAGGCCCACAGGTGTCTGGAGGTACTCAGGGTTCTTGGAGCGAAAATGATGCACACCCGAGGGGCCTACGAGTCCTGAAAAGGGTACTTCCTTTAAAATAAAGCAGAACAGGGGCTTCCCTGGTGGCGCAGTGGTTGAGAATATGCCTGCCAATGCAGTGGACTCGGGTTCGAGCACTGGTCTGAGACGATCACACATGCCGCGGAGAAACTAGGCCCGTGGGCCACAATGACTGAACCTGCGCGTCTGGAGCCTGTGCTCCGCAACAAGAGAGTCCGTGATAGTGAGAGGCTCGCGCACCGCGATGAAGAGTGGCCCCAATTGCCGCAACTGGAGAGAGCCCTAGCCCAGAAACGAAGACCCAACATAGCGATCAATCAATCAAAAAATAAACCTTAAAACAAAATAAAAAATAAAAAAATAAAATAAAATCAAGCAGAACAGCGACTAAGACCTCATGGAAACAGCTGCATGCCTCCCTTTCTGCGCGGCTACTCAGGGACTTACCTCGAGGCCAGTACTCACGTTGAGTTTCCCTTTAGCTCTAGAGCGTGGCAGGATGAGCTCCAACCCGCCCATCGAAGCAGCCGGCACAGCTAGAGAAAACTCATTTTCTACCCAGAACCATGCCTACAGTGGCTAGTGGCCTGTCAACAGCAGTCAATTTCAAGTAGCTTCAAGGCAGCATGAATGGAGCTTTCAAAATGGGAAAGCAAGGCTAGTTCCATTAGGCCCCCATTTCCAAGGGCACACGCAGCATATATCCCGGTGCTTTCTAAGAAGTCCAAAGAGACACAGGTTACCCTGTGGTTCCTTCCCTGAATCAACTCCTCGAAGCAGGGGGTTCTGCAAATAGCGAACTGCCTCAACGAAGGAACGCCCCAGCTAGGCCTCCGGGCCCGTGGCTCTTCAAAAGCCTGCAGTGTTACCAGAGGAACTGGGCTTTAGTTGCAGGCGGAACGCAAGCCGACTTTCTCTTGGAGGCAGGGAGACTTCAGGCAGGGACTCCCAGATGGAATACGAAGCCGAGGGTTTTTCTCAGTGCAGCTCAGACTTGGGCAATGAGCCAGACTTGCACGGCACGTTGGACCTGCTAGAACGGTGTTCGTGGACCTGTTCGAGTGCTGGGGAATTCAAGCTGTCCCAAAAAGGAGTGCAGTGCGTTGCCCTACACTCGGCATACACAGAGTGGCTCCGAAGGGCTATGGGCCTGGATGTGGCTTAGCGGGCCCATGGGAGCCTCGGGGTACTCAGTGTTCTTGCAGGAAATAGGGTGCCCACGCGAGGATCCCAGATGTCCTGCAAAGCATACTGACATTAAAATAATGCAGAGCAGGGGCTTCCCTTGTGGTGCAATGTTTGGGAATCCACCTGCTGATGAAGCAGACATAGGTTCGAGCCCTGGTCCACCAAGATCTCACATGCTGCGGAGTACTTAAGCCCGTGAACCACAACGACTGAGCCTGCGCTCTAGAGACCGGGAGCCACAACGACTGAGCCCGCATGCCAGAACTAATGAAGTCCACGTGCCTAGAGCCTGTGCTCCACAACAAGAGGAGTCACCGCAATTAGAAGCCCGCGCACCGCAACGAAGAGTAGCCCCCGCTCGCTGCAACTAGAGAAAGCTCACATGCAGCAACGACGACCCAACACAGTAAAAAAAAAATGATATATTAAATAAATAAATAAATAGATAGATAGATAAACAAATAAATAAATAAATAAACTAATGCAGAGCAGTGGCTACGGCCTCCTGAAAACTGCTGCACGCCTCCGCTTCTGCACGGCAATTCAGGGCCTTACCTTGAGGCAAGTGCTCACGCTGAGTGTCCCGGTAGCGCCACAGCATGGTAGGATGCTGACTTTCTACTCGAGCAGAGTGACTTCAGGTACAAGGCCCTCGAAGAATTCTACGCAGAGTGTTTTCTCATGGCAGCTCAGACGGGGGCCGTGACGAACACTTCCAGGGCACGTCCCACTGGCTAGAAATGTGGTCCTGAGGTTGTTCCAGTGCTCTGGAAATGTAGCTGTCCTTAAGGAACGTGCAGTGTGTTGCCCATCACTCGGCATACACAGAGGGCCTCCGAGGGACCGACCTTTGGGCCTCGATGTTGCTCAGCAGGCCCACAGGTGTCTGGAGGTACTCAGGGTTCTTGGAGCGAAAATGATGCACACCCGAGGGGCTTACGAGTCCTGAAAAGGGTACTTCCTTTAAAATAAAGCAGAACAGGGGCTTCCCTGGTGGCTCAGGGGTTGAGAATATGCCTGCCAATGCAGGGGACTCGGGTTCGAGCACTGGTCTGAGACGATCACACATGCCGCGGAGAAACTAGGCCCGTGGGCCACAATGACTGAACCTGCGCGTATGGAGCCTGTGCTCCGCAACAAGAGAGGCCGCGATAGTGAGAGGCTCGCGCACCGCGATGAAGAGTGGCCCCAATTGCCGCAACTAGAGAGAGCCCTAGCCCAGAAACGAAGACCCAACATAGCGATCAATCAATCAAAAAATAAACCTTAAAACAAAATAAAAAATAAAAAAAATAAAATAAAATCAAGCAGAACAGCGACTAAGACCTCATGGAAACAGCTGCATGCCTCCCTTTCTGCGCGGCTACTCAGGGACTTACCTCGAGGCCAGGACTCACGTTGAGTTTCCCTTTAGCTCTAGAGCGTGGCAGGATGAGCTCCAACCCGCCCATCGAAGCAGCCGGCACAGCTAGAGAAAACTCATTTTCTACACAGAGCCATGCCTACAGTGGCTAGTGGCCTGTCAACAGCAGTCAATTTCAAGTAGCTTCAAGGCAGCATGAATGGAGCTTTCAAAATGGGAAAGCAAGGCTAGTTCCATTAGGCCCCCATTTCCAAGGGCACACGCAGCATATATCCCGGTGCTTTCTAAGAAGTCCAAAGAGACACAGGTTACCCTGTGGTTCCTTCCCTGAATCAACTCCTCGCAGCAGGGTGTTCTGCAAATAACGAACTGCCTCAACGAAGGAAAGCCCCAGCTAGGCCTCCGGGCCCATGGCTCTTCAAAAGCCTGCAGTGTTACCAGAGGAACTGGGCTTTAGTTGCAGGCGGAACGCAAGCCGACTTTCTCTTGGAGGCAGGGAGACTTCAGGCAGGGACTCCCAGATGGAATACAAAGCCGAGGGTTTTTCTCAGTGCAGCTCAGACTTGGGCAATGAGCCAGACTTGCACGGCACGGTGGACCTGCTAGAACGGTGTTCGTGGTCCTGTTCGAGTGCTGGGGAATTCAAGCTGTCCCAAGAAGGAGTGCAGTGTGTTGCCCTACACTCGGCATACACAGAGTGGCTCCGAAGGGCTATGGGCCTGGATGTGGCTTAGCGGGCCCATGGGGGCCTCGGGGTACTCAGTGTTCTTCCAGGAAATAGGGTGCCCACGCGAGGCTCCTAGATGTCCTGCAAAGCATACTGACATTAAAATAATGCAGAGCAGGGGCTTCCCTTTTGGTGCAATGATTGGGAATACACCTGCCGATGAAGCGGACATGGGTTCCAGCCCTGGTCCACCAAGATCTCACATGCTGCGGAATACTTAAGCCCGTGAACCACAACGACTGAGCCTGCGCTGTAGAGCCCGGGAGCCTCAACGACTGAGCCCACATGCCAGAACTAATGAAGTCCACGTGCCTAGAGCCTGTGCTCCACAACAAGAGGAGTCACCGCAATTAGAAGCCCGCGCACCGCAACGAAGAGTAGCCCTCGCTCGCTGCAACTAGAGAAAGCTCACATGCAGCAACGACGACCCAACACAGGAAAAAAAAAAATGATATATTAAATAAATAAATAAATAGATAGATAGATAAACAAATAAATAAGTAAATAAACTAATGCAGAGCAGTGGCTACGGCCTCCTGAAAACTGCTGCACGCCTCCGCTTCTGCACGGCAATTCAGGGCCTTACCTTGAGGCAAGTGCTCACGCTGAGTGTCCCGGTTGCGCCACAGCATGGTAGGATGCTGACTTTCTCCTCGAGCAGAGTGACTTCAGGTACGAGGCCCTCGAAGAATTCTACGCAGAGTGTTTTCTCATGGCAGCTCAGACGGGGGCCGTGACGAACACTTCCAGGGCACGTCCCACAGGCTAGAAATGTGGTCCTGAGGTTGTTCCAGTGCTCTGGAAATGTAGCTGTCCTTAAGGAACGTGCAGTGTGTTGCCCATCACTCGGCATACACAGAGGGCCTCTGAGGGACCGACCTTTGGGCCTCGATGTTGCTCAGCAGGCCCACAGGTGTCTGGAGGTACTCAGGGTTCTTGGAGAGAAAATGATGCACACCCGAGGGCCCTACGAGTCCTGAAAAGGGTACTTCCTTTAAAATAAAGCAGAACAGGGGCTTCCCTGGTGGCGCAGTGGTTGAGAATATGCCTGCCAATGCAGGAGACACGGGTTCGAGCCCTGGTCTGAGAGGATCACACATGCCGCGCAGAAACTGGGCCCGTGGGCCACAATGACTGAACCTGCGCGTCTGGAGCCTGTGCTCCACAACAAGAGAGGCCGCGATAGTGAGAGGCCCGCGCACTGCGAGGAAGAGTGGCCCCATTTGCCGCAACTAGAGAGAGCCCTAGCCCAGAAACAAAGACCCAACATAGCGATCAATCAATCAAAAACTAAACCTTAAAAAAAATAAAAAATAAAAAAATAAAATAAAATCAAGCAGAACAGCGACTAAGACCTCATGGAAACAGCTGCATGCCTCCCTTTCTGCGCGGCTACTCAGGGACTTACTTCGAGGCCAGTACTCACGTCGAGTTTCCCTTTAGCTCTAGAGCGTGGCAGGATGAGCTCCAACCCGCCCATCGAAGCAGACGGCATAGCTAGAGAAAACTCATTTTCTACCCAGAGCCATGCCTACAGTGGCTCGTGGCCTGTCAACAGCACTCAATTTCAAGTAGCTTCAAGGCAGCATGAATGGAGCTTTCAAAATGGGAAAGCAAGGCTAGTTCCATCAGGCCCCCATTTCCAAGGGCACACACAGCATATATCCCGGTGCTTTCTAAGAAGTCCAAAGAGACACAGGTTACCCAGTGGTTCTTTCCCTGAATCAACTCCTCGAAGCAGGGTGTTCTGCAAATAGCGAACTGCCTCAACGAAGGAACGGCCCAGCTAGGCCTCCGGGCCCGTGGCTCTTCAAAAGCCTGCAGTGTTACCAGAGGAACTGGGCTTTAGTTGCAGGCGGAACGCAAGCCGACTTTCTCTTGGAGGCAGGGAGACTTCAGGCAGGGACTCCCAGATGGAATACGAAGCCGAGGGTTTTTCTCAGTGCAGCTCAGACTTGGGCAATGAGCCAGACTTGCACGGCACGTTGGACCTGCTAGAACGGTGTTCGTGGTCCTGTTCGAGTGCTGGGGAATTCAAGCTGTCCCAAGAAGGAGTGCAGTGTGTTGCCCTACACTCGGCATACACAGAGTGGCTCCGAAGGGCTATGGGCCTGGATGTGGCTTAGCAGGCCCATGGGGGCCTCGGGGTACTCAGTGTTCTTCCAGGAAATAGGGTGCCCACGCGAGGCTCCTAGATGTCCTGCAAAGCATACTGACATTAAAATAATGCAGAGCAGGGGCTTCCCTTGTGGTGCAATGTTTGGGAATCCACCTGCCGATGAAGCGGACATAGGTTCGAGCCCTGGTCCACCAAGATCTCACATGCAGCGGAATACTTAAGCCCGTGAACCACAACGACTGAGCCTGCGCTCTAGAGACCGGGAGCCACAACGACTGAGCCCGCATGCCAGAACTAATGAAGTCCACGTGCCTAGAGCCTGTGCTCCACAACAAGAGGAGTCACCGCAATTAGCAGCCCGCGCACCGCAACGAAGAGTAGCCCCGGCTCGCTGCAACTAGAGAAAGCTCACATGCAGCAACGACGACCCAACACAGTAAAAAAAAAATGATATATTAAATAAATAAATAAATAGCTAGATAGATAAACAAATAAATAAATAAATAAACTAATGCAGAGCAGTGGCTACGGCCTCCTGAAAACTGCTGCACGCCTCCGCTTCTGCACGGCAATTCAGGGCCTTACCTTGAGGCAAGTGCTCACGCTGAGTGTCCCGGTAGCGCCACAGCATGGTAGGATGCTGACTTTCTCCTCGAGCAGAGTGACTTCAGGTACGAGGCCCTCGAAGAATTCTACGCAGAGTGTTTTCTCATGGCAGCTCAGACGGGGGCCGTGATGAACACTTCCAGGGCACGTCGCACTGGCTAGAAATGTGGTCCTGGGGCTGTTCCAGTGCTCTGGAAATGTAGCTCTCCTTATGGAACAGGCAGTGTGTTGCCCATCACTCGGCATACACAGAGGGCCTCCGAGGGACCGACCTTTGGGCCTCGAGGTTGCTCAGCAGGCCCACAGGAGTCTGGAGGTACTCAGGGTTCTTGGAGGGAAAATGATGCACACCCGAGGGGCCTACGAGTCCTGAAAAGGGTACTTCCTTTAAAATAAAGCAGAACAGGGGCTTCCCTGGTGGCGCAGTGGTTGAGAATATGCCTGCCAATGCAGGGGACACGGGTTCGAGCCCTGGTCTGAGAGGATCACACATGCCGCGCAGAAACTGGGCCCGTGGGCCACAATGACTGAACCTGCCCGTCTGGAGCCTGTGCTCCACAACAAGAGAGGCCGCGATAGTGAGAGGCCCGCGCACTGCGAGGAAGAGTGGCCCCATTTGCCGCAACTGGAGAGAGCCCTAGCCCAGAAACGAAGACCCAACATAGCGATCAATCAATCAAAAACTAAACCTTAAAAAAAAATAAAAAATAAAAAAATAAAATAAAATCAAGCAGAACAGCGACTAAGACCTCATGGAAACAGCTGCATGCCTCCCTTTCTGCGCGGCTACTCAGGGACTTACTTCGAAGACAGTACTCACGTTGAGTTTCCCTTTAGCTCTGGAGCGTGGCAGGAAGAGCTCCACCCCGGCCATCGAAGCAGCCGGCATAGCTAGAGAAAACTCATTTTCTACCCAGAGCAATGCCTACAGTGGCTAGTGGCCTGTCAACAGCAGTCAATTTTAAGTAGCTTCAAGGCAGCATGAATGGAGCTTTCAAAATGGGAAAGCAATGCTAGTTCCATCAGGCCCCCATTTCAAAGGGCACACGCAGCATATATCCCGGTGCTTTCTAAGGAGTCCAAAGAGACACAGGTTACCCTGTGGTTCCTTCCCTGAATCAACTCCTCGAAGCAGGGTGTTCTGCAAATAGCGAACTGCCTCAACGAAGGAACGCCCCAGCTAGGCCTCCGGGCCCATGGCTCTTCAAAAGCCTGCAGTGTTACCAGAGGAACTGGGCTTTAGTTGCAGGCGGAATGCAAGCCGACTTTCTCTTGGAGGCAGGGAGACTTCAGGCAGGGACTCCCAGATGGAATACGAAGCCGAGGGTTTTTCTCAGTGCAGCTCAGACTTGGGCAATGAGCCAGACTTGCACGGCATGTTGGAACTGCTAGAACGGTGTTCGTGGACCTGCTCGAGTGCTGGGGAATTCAAGCTGTCCCAAAAAGGAGTGCAGTGCGTTGCCCTACACTCGGCATACACAGAGTGACTCCGAAGGGCTATGGGCCTGGATGTGGCTTAGCGGGCCCATGGGGGCCTCGAGGTACTCAGTGTTCTTGCAGGAAATAGGGTGCCCACGCGAGGCTCCCAGATGTCCTGCAAAGCATACTGACATTAAAATAATGCAGAGCAGGGGCTTCCCTTGTGGTGCAATATTTGGGAATCCACCTGCCGATGAAGCGGACATAGGTTCGAGCCCTGGTCCACCAAGATCTCACATGCTGCGGATTACTTAAGCCCGTGAACCACAACGACTGAGCCGGCGCTCTAGAGACCGGGAGCCACAACGACTGAGCCCGCATGCCAGAACTAATGAAGTCCACGTGCCTAGAGCCTGTGCGCCACAAAAAGAGGAGTCACCGCAATTAGAAGCCCGCGCACCGCAACGAAGAGTAGCCCCCGCTCGCTGCAACTAGAGAAAGCTCACATGCAGCAACGACGACCCAACACAGTAAAAAAAAAAAATGATATATTAAATAAATAAATAAATAAATAGATAGATAAACAAATAAATAAATAAATAAACTAATGCAGGGCATTGGCTACGGCCTCCTGAAAACTGCTGCACGCCTCCGCTTCTGCATGGCAATTCAGGGCCTTACCTTGAGGCAATTGCTCACGCTGAGTGTCCCGTTAGCGCCACAGCATGGTAGGATGCTGACTTTCTCCTCGAGCAGAGTGACTTCAGGTACGAGGCCCTCGAAGAATTCTACGCAGAGTGTTTTCTCATGGCAGCTCAGACGGGGGCCGTGACGAACACTTCCAGGGCACGTCGCACTGGCTAGAAATGTGGTCCTGGGGCTGTTCCAGTGCTCTGGAAATGTAGCTCTCCTTAAGGAACAGGCAGTGTGTTGCCCATCACTCGGCATACACAGAGGGCCTCCGAGGGACCGACCTTTGGGCCTCGATGTTGCTCAGCAGGCCCACAGGAGTCTGGAGGTAGTCAGGGTTCTTGGAGGGAAAATGATGCACACCCGAGGGGCCTACGAGTCCTGAAAAGGGTACTTCCTTTAAAATAAAGCAGAACAGGGGCTTCCCTGGTGGCAAGGTGGTTGAGAATATGCCTGCCAATGCAGGGGACACGGGTTCGAGCCCTGGTCTGAGAGGATCACACATGCCGCGCAGAAACTGGGCCCGTGGGCCACAATGACTGAACCTGCGCGTCTGGAGCCTGTGCTCCACAACAAGAGAGTCCGCGATAGTGAGAGGCCCGTGCACCGCGATGAAGAGTGGCCCCAATTGCCGCAACTGGAGAGAGCCCTAGCACAGAAACGAAGACCCAACATAGCGATCAATCAATTAAAAAATAAACCTTAAAAAAAATAAAAAATAAAAAAATAAAATAAAATCAAGCAGAACAGCGACTAAGACCTCATGGAAACAGCTGCATGCCTCCCTTTCTGCGCGGCTACTCAGGGACTTACTTCGAGGCCAGTACTCACGTCGAGTTTCCCTTTAGCTCTAGAGCGTGGCAGGATGAGCTCCAACCCGCCCATCGAAGCAGACGGCATAGCTAGAGAAAACTCATTTTCTACCCAGAGCCATGCCTACAGTGGCTCGTGGCCTGTCAACAGCACTCAATTTCAAGTAGCTTCAAGGCAGCATGAATGGAGCTTTCAAAATGGGAAAGCAAGGCTAGTTCCATTAGGCCCCCATTTCCAAGGGCACACGCAGCATATATCCCGGTGCTTTCTAAGAAGTCCAAAGAGACACAGGTTACCCTGTGGTTCCTTCCCTGAATCAACTCCTCGCAGCAGGGTGTTCTGCAAATAACGAACTGCCTCAACGAAGGAAAGCCCCAGCTAGGTCTCCGGGCCCGTGGCTCTTCAAAAGCCTGCAGTGTTACCAGAGGAACTGGGCTTTAGTTGCAGGCGGAACGCAAGCCGACTTTCTCTTGGAGGCAGGGAGACTTCAGGCAGGGACTCCCAGATGGAATACGAAGCCGAGGGTTTTTCTCAGTGCAGCTCAGACTTGGGCAATGAGCCAGACTTGCACGGCACGTTGGACCTGCTAGAACGGTGTTCGTGGTCCTGTTCGAGTGCTGGGGAATTCAAGCTGTCCCAAGAAGGAGTGCAGTGTGTTGCCCTACACTCGGCATACACAGAGTGGCTCCGAAGGGCTATGGGCCTGGATGTGGCTTAGCGGGCCCATGGGGGCCTCGGGGTACTCAGTGTTCTTGCAGGAAATAGGGTGCCCACGCGAGGCTCCTAGATGTCCTGCCAAGCATACTGATATTAAAATAATGCAGAGCAGGGGCTTCCCTTTTGGTGCAATGTTTGGGAAACCACATGCCGATGAAGCGGACATGGGTTCCAGCCCTGGTCCACCAAGATCTCACATGCTGCGGAATACTTAAGCCCGTGAACCACAACGACTGAGCCTCCGCTGTAGAGCCCGGGAGCCACAACGTTTGAGCCCGCATGCCAGAACTAATGAAGTCCACGTGCCTAGAGTCTGTGCTCCACAACAAGAGGAGTCACCGCAATTAGAAGCCCGCGCACCGCAACGAAGAGTAGCCCCCGCTCGCTGCAACTAGAGAAAGCTCACATGCAGCAACGACGACCCAACACAGTAAAAAAAAAATGATATATTAAATAAATAAATAAATAAATAGATAGATAAACAAATAAATAAGTAAATAAACTAATGCAGAGCAGTGGCTACGGCCTCCTGAAAACTGCTGCACGCCTCCGCTTCTGCACGGCAATTCAGGGCCTTACCTTGAGGCAAGTGCTCACGCTGAGTGTCCCGTTAGCGCCACAGCATGGTAGGATGCTGACTTTCTACTCGAGCAGAGTGACTTCAGGTACGAGGCCCTCGAAGAATTCTACGCAGAGTGTTTTCTCATGGCAGCTCAGACGGGGGCCGTGACGAACACTTCCAGGGCACGTCCCACTGGCTAGAAATGTGGTCCTGAGGTTGTTCCAGTGCTCTGGAAATGTAGCTGTCCTTAAGGAACGTGCAGTGTGTTGCCCATCACTCGGCATACACAGAGGGCCTCCGAGGGACCGACCTTCGGGCCTCGATGTTGCTCAGCAGGCCCACAGGTGTCTGGAGGTACTCAGGGTTCTTGGAGCGAAAATGATGCACACCCGAGGGGCCTACGAGTCCTGAAAAGGGTACTTCCTTTAAAATAAAGCAGAACAGGGGCTTCCCTGGTGGCGCAGTGGTTGAGAATATGCCTGCCAATGCAGGGGACTCGGGTTCGAGCACTGGTCTGAGACGATCACACATGCCGCGGAGAAACTAGGCCCGTGGGCCACAATGACTGAACCTGCGAGTCTGGAGCCTGTGCTCTGCAACAAGAGAGTCCGTGATACTGAGAGGCTCGCGCACCGCGATGAAGAGTGGCCCCAATTGCCGCAACTGGAGAGAGCCCTAGCCCAGAAACGAAGACCCAACATAGCGATCAATCAATCAAAAAATAAACCTTAAAACAAAATAAAAAATAAAAAAATAAAATAAAATCAAGCAGAACAGCGACTAAGACCTCATGGAAACAGCTGCATGCCTCCCTTTCTGCGCGGCTACTCAGGGACTTACCTCGAGGCCAGTACTCACGTTGAGTTTCCCTTTAGCTCTAGAGCGTGGCAGGATGAGCTCCAACCCGCCCATCGAAGCAGCCGGCACAGCTAGAGAAAACTCATTTTCTACCCAGAACCATGCCTACAGTGGCTAGTGGCCTGTCAACAGCAGTCAATTTCAAGTAGCTTCAAGGCAGCATGAATGGAGCTTTCAAAATGGGAAAGCAAGGCTAGTTCCATTAGGCCCCCATTTCCAAGGGCACACGCAGCATATATCCCGGTGCTTTCTAAGAAGTCCAAAGAGACACAGGTTACCCTGTGGTTCCTTCCCTGAATCAACTCCTCGCAGCAGGGTGTTCTGCAAAGAACGAACTGCCTCAACGAAGGAAAGCCCCAGCTAGGCCTCCGGGCCCGTGGCTCTTCAAAAGCCTGCAGTGTTACCAGCGGAACTGGGCTTTAGTTGCAGGCGGAACGCAAGCCGACTTTCTCTTGGAGGCAGGGAGACTTCAGGCAGGGACTCCCAGATGGAATACGAAGCCGAGGGTTTTTCTCAGTGCAGCTCAGACTTGGGCAATGAGCCAGACTTGCACGGCACGTTGGACCTGCTAGAACGGTGTTCGTGGACCTGTTCGAGTGCTGGGGAATTCAAGCTGTCCCAAGAAGGAGTGCAGTGCGTTGCCCTACACGCGGCATACACAGAGTGGCTCCGAAGGGCTATGGGCCTGGATGTGGCTTAGCGGGCCCATGGGGGCCTCGGGGTACTCAGTGTTCTTGCAGGAAATAGGGTGCCCACGCGAGGCTCCTAGATGTCCTGCAAAGCATACTGACATTAAAATAATGCAGAGCAGGGGCTTCCCTTGTGGTGCAATGTTTGGGAATCCACCTGCCGATGAAGCGGACATAGGTTCGAGCCCTGGTCCACCAAGATCTCACATGCTGCGGAATACTTAAGCCCGTGAACCACAACGACTGAGCCTGCGCTCTAGAGACCGGGAGCCACAACGACTGAGCCCGCATGCCAGAACTAATGAAGTCCACGTGCCTAGAGCCTGTGCTCCACAACAAGAGGAGTCACCGCAATTAGAAGCCCGCGCACCGCAACGAAGAGTAGCCCCGGCTCGCTGCAACTAGAGAAAGCTCACATGCAGCAACGACGACCCAACACAGTAAAAAAAAAATGATATATTAAATAAATAAATAAATAGCTAGATAGATAAACAAATAAATAAATAAATAAACTAATGCAGAGCAGTGGCTACGGCCTCCTGAAAACTGCTGCACGCCTCCGCTTCTGCACGGCAATTCAGGGCCTTACCTTGAGGCAAGTGCTCACGCTGAGTGTCCCGGTAGCGCCACAGCATGGTAGGATGCTGACTTTCTCCTCGAGCAGAGTGACTTCAGGTACGAGGCCCTCGAAGAATTCTACGCAGAGTGTTTTCTCATGGCAGCTCAGACGGGGGCCGTGATGAACACTTCCAGGGCACATCGCACTGGCTAGAAATGTGGTCCTTGGGCTGTTCCAGTGCTCTGGAAATGTAGCTCTCCTTATGGAACAGGCAGTGTGTTGCCCATCACTCGGCATACACAGAGGGCCTCCGAGGGACCGACCTTTGGGCCTCGATGTTGCTCAGCAGGCCCACAGGAGTCTGGAGGTACTCAGGGTTCTTGGAGGGAAAATGATGCACACCCGAGGGGCCTACGAGTCCTGAAAAGGGTACTTCCTTTAAAATAAAGCAGAACAGGGGCTTCCCTGGTGGCGCAGTGGTTGAGAATATGCCTGCCAATGCAGGGGACACGGGTTCGAGCCCTGGTCTGAGAGGATCACACATGCCGTGCAGAAACTGGGCCCGTGGGCCACAATGACTGAACCTGCCCGTCTGGAGCCTGTGCTCCACAACAAGAGAGGCCGCGATAGTGAGAGGCCCGCGCACTGCGAAGAAGAGTGGCCCCATTTGCCGCAACTGGAGAGAGCCCTAGCCCAGAAACGAAGACCCAACATAGCGATCAATCAATCAAAAACTAAACCTTAAAAAAAAATAAAAAATAAAAAAATAAAATAAAATCAAGCAGAACAGCGACTAAGACCTCATGGAAACAGCTGCATGCCTCCCTTTCTGCGCGGCTACTCAGGGACTTACTTCGAAGACAGTACTCACGTTGAGTTTCCCTTTAGCTCTGGAGCGTGGCAGGAAGAGCTCCACCCCGGCCATCGAAGCAGCCGGCATAGCTAGAGAAAACTCATTTTCTACCCAGAGCAATGCCTACAGTGGCTAGTGGCCTGTCAACAGCAGTCAATTTCAACTAGCTTCAAGGCAGCATGAATAGAGCTTTCAAAATGGGAAAGCAATGCTAGTTCCATCAGGCCCCCATTTCAAAGGGCACACGCAGCATATATCCCGGTGCTTTCTAAGGAGTCCAAAGAGACACAGGTTACCCAGTGGTTCCTTCCCTGAATCAACTCCTCGAAGCAGGGTGTTCTGCAAATAGCGAACTGCCTCAACGAAGGAACGCCCCAGCTAGGCCTCCGGGCCCGTGGCTCTTCAAAAGCCTGCAGTGTTACCAGAGGAACTGGGCTTTAGTTGCAGGCGGAATGCAAGCCGACTTTCTCTTGGAGGCAGGGAGACTTCAGGCAGGGACTCCCAGATGGAATACGAAGCCGAGGGTTTTTCTCAGTGCAGCTCAGACTTGGGCAATGAGCCAGACTTGCACGGCATGTTGGAACTGCTAGAACGGTGTTCGTGGACCTGCTCGAGTGCTGGGGAATTCAAGCTGTCCCAAAAAGGAGTGCAGTGCGTTGCCCTACACTCGGCATACACAGAGTGGCTCCGAAGGGCTATGGGCCTGGATGTGGCTTAGCGGGCCCATGGGGGCCTCGGGGTACTCAGTGTTCTTGCAGGAAATAGGGTGCCCACGCGAGGCTCCTAGATGTCCTGCAAAGCATACTGACATTAAAATAATGCAGAGCAGGGGCTTCCCTTGTGGTGCAATGTTTGGGAATCCACCTGCCGATGCAGCGGACATGGGTTCGAGCCCTGGTCCAACAAGATCTCACATGCTGCGGAGTACTTAAGCCCGTGAAACACAACGACTGAGCCTGCGCTCTAGAGACCGGGAGCCACAACGACTGAGACCGCATGCCAGAACTAATGAAGTCCACGTGCCTAGAGCCTGTGCTCCACAACAAGAGGAGTCACCGCAATTAGAAGCCCGCGCACGGCAACAAAGAGTAGCCCCCGCTCGCTGCAACTAGAGAAAGCTCACATGCAGCAAAGACGACCCAACACAGTAAAAAAAAAATGATATATTAAATAAATAAATAAATAAATAGATAAACAAATAAATAAATAAATAAACTAATGCAGAGCAGTGGCTACGGCCTCCTGAAAACTGCTGCACGCCTCCGCTTCTGCACGGCAATTCAGGGCCTTACCTTGAGGCAAGTGCTCACGCTGAGTGTCCCGTTAGCGCCACAGCATGGTAGGATGCTGACTTTCTACTCGAGCAGAGTGACTTCAGGTACGAGGCCCTCGAAGAATTCTACGCAGAGTGTTTTCTCATGGCAGCTCAGACGGGGGCCGTGACGAACACTTCCAGGGCACGTCCCACTGGCTAGAAATGTGGTCCTGAGGTTGTTCCAGTGCTCTGGAAATGTAGCTCTACTTAAGGAACAGGCAGTGTGTTGCCCATCACTCGGCATACACAGAGGGCCTCCGAGGGACCGACCTTTGGGCCTCGAGGTTGCTCAGCAGGCCCACAGGAGTCTGGAGGTACTCAGGGTTCTTGGAGGGAAAATGATGCACACCCGAGGGGCCTACGAGTCCTGAAAAGGGTACTTCCTTTAAAATAAAGCAGAACAGGGGCTTCCCTGGTGGCGCAGTGGTTGAGAATATGCCTGCCAATGCAGGGGACACGGGTTCGAGCCCTGGTCTGAGAGGATCACACATGCCGCGGAGAAACTGCGCCCGTGGGCCACAATGACTGAACCTGCGCGTCTGGAGCCTGTGCTCCGCAACAAGAGAGTCCGCGATAGTGAGAGGCCCGCGCACCGCGATGAAGAGTGGCCCCAATTGCCGCAAATGGAGAGAGCCCTAGCACAGAAACGAAGACCCAACATAGCGATCAATCAATCAAAAAATAAACCTTAAAAAAAAATAAAAAATAAAAAAATAAAATAAAATCAAGCAGAACAGCGACTAAGACCTCATGGAAACAGCTGCATGCCTCGCTTTCTGCGCGGCTACTCAGGGACTTACCTCGAGGACAGTACTCACGTTGAGTTTCCCTTTAGCTCTAGAGCGTGGCAGGATGAGCTCCAACCCGCCCATCGAAGCAGCCGGCACAGCTAGAGAAAACTCATTTTCTACCCAGAGCCATGCCTACAGTGGCTAGTGGCCTGTCAACAGCAGTCAATTTCAAGTAGCTTCAAGGCAGCATGAATGGAGCTTTCAAAATGGGAAAGCAAGGCTAGTTCCATTAGGCCCCCATTTCCAAGGGCACACGCAGCATATATCCCGGTGCTTTCTAAGAAGTCCAAAGAGACACAGGTTACCCTGTGGTTCCTTCCCTGAATCAACTCCTCGCAGCAGGGTGTTCTGCAAATAACGAACTGCCTCAACGAAGGAAAGCCCCAGCTAGGCCTCCGGGCCCGTGGCTCTTCAAAAGCCTGCAGTGTTACCAGAGGAACTGGGCTTTAGTTGCAGGCGGAACGCAAGCCGACTTTCTCTTGGAGGCAGGGAGACTTCAGGCAGGGACTCCCAGATGGAATACGAAGCCGAGGGTTTTTCACAGTGCAGCTCAGACTTGGGCAATGAGCCAGACTTGCACGGCACGTTGGACCTGCTAGAACGGTGTTCGTGGTCCTGTTCGAGTGCTGGGGAATTCAAGCTGTCCCAAGAAGGAGTGCAGTGTGTTGCCCTACACTCGGCATACACAGAGTGGCTCCGAAGGGCTATGGGCCTGGATGTGGCTTAGCGGGCCCATGGGGGCCTCGGGGTACTCAGTGTTCTTGCAGGAAATAGGGTGCCCACGCGAGGCTCCTAGATGTCCTGCAAAACATACTGACATTAAAATAATGCAGAGCAGGGGCTTCCCTTGTGGTGCAATGTTTGGGAATCCACCTGCCGATGCAGCGGACATGGGTTCGAGCCCTGGTCCACCAAGATCTCACATGCTGCGGAGTACTTAAGCCCGTGAAACACAACGACTGAGCCTGCGCTCTAGAGACCGGGAGCCACAACGACTGAGCCCGCATGCCAGAACTAATGAAGTCCACGTGCCTAGAGCCTGTGCTCCACAACAAGAGGCGTCACCGCAATTAGAAGCCCGCGCACGGCAACAAAGAGTAGCCCCCGCTCGCTGCAACTAGAGAAAGCTCACATGCAGCAAAGACGACCCAACACAGTAAAAAAAAAATGATATATTAAATAAATAAATAAATAAATAGATAAACAAATAAATAAATAAATAAACTAATGCAGAGCAGTGGCTACGGCCTCCTGAAAACTGCTGCACGCCTCCGCTTCTGCACGGCAATTCAGGGCCTTACCTTGAGGCAAGTGCTCACGCTGAGTGTCCCGTTAGCGCCACAGCATGGTAGGATGCTGACTTTCTACTCGAGCAGAGTGACTTCAGATACGAGGCCCTCGAAGAATTCTACGCAGAGTGTTTTCTCATGGCAGCTCAGACGGGGGCCGTGACGAACACTTCCAGGGCACGTCCCACTGGCTAGAAATGTGGTCCTGAGGTTGTTCCAGTGCTCTGGAAATGTAGCTGTCCTTAAGGAACGTGCAGTGTGTTGCCCATCACTCGGCATACACACAGGGCCTCCGAGGGACCGACCTTTGGGCCTCGATGTTGCTCAGCAGGCCCACAGGTGTCTGGAGGTACTCAGGGTTCTTGGAGCGAAAATGATGCACACCCGAGGGGCCTACGAGTCCTGAAAAGGGTACTTCCTTTAAAATAAAGCAGAACAGGGGCTTCCCTGGTGGCGCAGTGGTTGAGAATATGCCTGCCAATGCAGGGGACTCGGGTTCGAGCCCTGGTCTGAGACGATCACACATGCCGCGGAGAAACTAGGCCCGTGGGCCACAATGACTGAACCTGCGCGTCTGAAGCCTGTGCTCCGCAACAAGAGAGTCCGTGATAGTGAGAGGCTCGCGCACCGCGATGAAGAGTGGCCCCAATTGCCGCAACTGGAGAGAGCCCTAGCCCAGAAACGAAGACCCAACATAGCGATCAATCAATCAAAAAATAAACCTTAAAACAAAATAAAAAATAAAAAAATAAAATAAAATCAAGCAGAACAGCGACTAAGACCTCATGGAAACAGCTGCATGCCTCCCTTTCTGCGCGGCTACTCAGGGACTTACCTCGAGGCCAGTACTCACGTTGAGTTTCCCTTTAGCTCTAGAGCGTGGCAGGATGAGCTCCAACCCGCCCATCGCAGCAGCCGGCACAGCTAGAGAAAACTCATTTTCTACCCAGAGCCATGCCTACAGTGGCTAGTGGCCTGTCAACAGCAGTCAATTTCAAGTAGCTTCAAGACAGCATGAATGGAGCTTTCAAAATGGGAAAGCAAGGCTAGTTCCATTAGGCCCCCTTTTCCAAGGGCACACGCAGCATATATCCCGGTGCTTTCTAAGAAGTCCAAAGAGACACAGGTTACCCTGTGGTTCCTTCCCTGAATCAACTCCTCGCAGCAGGGTGTTCTGCAAATAACGAACTGCCTCAACGAAGGAAAGCCCCAGCTAGGTCTCCGGGCCCGTGGCTCTTCAAAAGCCTGCAGTGTTACCAGAGGAACTGGGCTTTAGTTGCAGGCGGAACGCAAGCCGACTTTCTCTTGGAGGCAGGGAGACTTCAGGCAGGGACTCCCAGATGGAATACGAAGCCGAGGGTTTTTCTCAGTGCAGCTCAGACTTGGGCAATGAGCCAGACTTGCACGGCACGTTGGACCTGCTAGAACGGTGTTCGTGGTCCTGTTCGAGTGCTGGGGAATTCAAGCTGTCCCAAGAAGGAGTGCAGTGTGTTGCCCTACACTCGGCATACACAGAGTGGCTCCGAAGGGCTATGGGCCTGGATATGGCTTAGGGGGCCCATGGGGGCCTCGGGGTACTCAGTGTTCTTGCAGGAAATAGGGTGCCCACGCGAGGCTCCTAGATGTCCTGCCAAGCATACTGACATTAAAATAATGCAGAGCAGGGGCTTCCCTTTTGGTGCAATGTTTGGGAAACCACATGCCGATGAAGCGGACATGGGTTCCAGCCCTGGTCCACCAAGATCTCACATGCTGCGGAATACTTAAGCCCGTGAACCACAACGACTGAGCCTCCGCTGTAGAGCCCGGGAGCCACAAGGACTGAGCCCGCATGCCAGAACTAATGAAGTCCACGTGCCTAGAGTCTGTGCTCCACAACAAGAGGAGTCACCGCAATTAGAAGCCCGCGCACCGCAACGAAGAGTAGCCCCCGCTCGCTGCAACTAGAGAAAGCTCACATGCAGCAACGACGACCCAACACAGTAAAAAAAAAATGATATATTAAATAAATAAATAAATAAATAGATAGATAAACAAATAAATAAGTAAATAAACTAATGCAGAGCAGTGGCTACGGCCTCCTGAAAACTGCTGCACGCCTCCGCTTCTGCACGGCAATTCAGGGCCTTACCTTGAGGCAAGTGCTCACGCTGAGTGTCCCGGTAGCGCCACAGCATGGTAGGATGCTGACTTTCTACTCGAGCAGAGTGACTTCAGGTACGAGGCCCTCGAAGAATTCTACGCAGAGTGTTTTCTCATGGCAGCTCAGACGGGGGCCGTGACGAACACTTCCAGGGCACGTCCCACTGGCTAGAAATGTGGTCCTGAGGTTGTTCCAGTGCTCTGGAAATGTAGCTGTCCTTAAGGAACGTGCAGTGTTTTGCCCATCACTCGGCATACACAGAGGGCCTCCGAGGGACCGACCTTCGGGCCTCGATGTTGCTCAGCAGGCCCACAGGTGTCTGGAGGTACTCAGGGTTCTTGGAGCGAAAATGATGCACACCCGAGGGGCCTACGAGTCCTGAAAAGGGTACTTCCTTTAAAATAAAGCAGAACAGGGGCTTCCCTGGTGGCGCAGTGGTTGAGAATATGCCTGCCAATGCAGGGGACTCGGGTTCGAGCACTGGTCTGAGACGATCACACATGCCGCGGAGAAACTAGGCCCGTGGGCCACAATGACTGAACCTGCGCGTCTGGAGCCTGTGCTCCGCAACAAGAGAGTCCGTGATAGTGAGAGGCTCGCGCACCGCGATGAAGAGTGGCCCCAATTGCCGCAACTGGAGAGAGCCCTAGCCCAGAAACGAAGACCCAACATAGCGATCAATCAATCAAAAAATAAACCTTAAAACAAAATAAAAAATAAAAAAATAAAATAAAATCAAGCAGAACAGCGACTAAGACCTCATGGAAACAGCTGCATGCCTCCCTTTCTGCGCGGCTACTCAGGGACTTACCTCGAGGCCAGTACTCACGTTGAGTTTCCCTTTAGCTCTAGAGCGTGGCAGGATGAGCTCCAACCCGCCCATCGAAGCAGCCGGCACAGCTAGAGAAAACTCATTTTCTACCCAGAACCATGCCTACAGTGGCTAGTGGCCTGTCAACAGCAGTCAATTTCAAGTAGCTTCAAGGCAGCATGAATGGAGCTTTCAAAATGGGAAAGCAAGGCTAGTTCCATTAGGCCCCCTTTTCCAAGGGCACACGCAGCATATATCCCGGTGCTTTCTAAGAAGTCCAAAGAGACACAGGTTACCCTGTGGTTCCTTCCCTGAATCAACTCCTCGCAGCAGGGTGTTCTGCAAATAACGAACTGCCTCAACGAAGGAAAGCCCCAGCTAGGTCTCCGGGCCCGTGGCTCTTCAAAAGCCTGCAGTGTTACCAGAGGAACTGGGCTTTAGTTGCAGGCGGAACGCAAGCCGACTTTCTCTTGGAGGCAGGGAGACTTCAGGCAGGGACTCCCAGATGGAATACGAAGCCGAGGGTTTTTCTCAGTGCAGCTCAGACTTGGGCAATGAGCCAGACTTGCACGGCACGTTGGACCTGCTAGAACGGTGTTCGTGGTCCTGTTCGAGTGCTGGGGAATTCAAGCTGTCCCAAGAAGGAGTGCAGTGTGTTGCCCTACACTCGGCATACACAGAGTGGCTCCGAAGGGCTATGGGCCTGGATATGGCTTAGGGGGCCCATGGGGGCCTCGGGGTACTCAGTGTTCTTGCAGGAAATAGGGTGCCCACGCGAGGCTCCTAGATGTCCTGCCAAGCATACTGACATTAAAATAATGCAGAGCAGGGGCTTCCCTTTTGGTGCAATGTTTGGGAAACCACATGCCGATGAAGCGGACATGGGTTCCAGCCCTGGTCCACCAAGATCTCACATGCTGCGGAATACTTAAGCCCGTGAACCACAACGACTGAGCCTCCGCTGTAGAGCCCGGGAGCCACAAGGACTGAGCCCGCATGCCAGAACTAATGAAGTCCACGTGCCTAGAGTCTGTGCTCCACAACAAGAGGAGTCACCGCAATTAGAAGCCCGCGCACCGCAACGAAGAGTAGCCCCCGCTCGCTGCAACTAGAGAAAGCTCACATGCAGCAACGACGACCCAACACAGTAAAAAAAAAATGATATATTAAATAAATAAATAAATAAATAGATAGATAAACAAATAAATAAGTAAATAAACTAATGCAGAGCAGTGGCTACGGCCTCCTGAAAACTGCTGCACGCCTCCGCTTCTGCACGGCAATTCAGGGCCTTACCTTGAGGCAAGTGCTCACGCTGAGTGTCCCGGTAGCGCCACAGCATGGTAGGATGCTGACTTTCTACTCGAGCAGAGTGACTTCAGGTACGAGGCCCTCGAAGAATTCTACGCAGAGTGTTTTCTCATGGCAGCTCAGACGGGGGCCGTGACGAACACTTCCAGGGCACGTCCCACTGGCTAGAAATGTGGTCCTGAGGTTGTTCCAGTGCTCTGGAAATGTAGCTGTCCTTAAGGAACGTGCAGTGTTTTGCCCATCACTCGGCATACACAGAGGGCCTCCGAGGGACCGACCTTCGGGCCTCGATGTTGCTCAGCAGGCCCACAGGTGTCTGGAGGTACTCAGGGTTCTTGGAGCGAAAATGATGCACACCCGAGGGGCCTACGAGTCCTGAAAAGGGTACTTCCTTTAAAATAAAGCAGAACAGGGGCTTCCCTGGTGGCGCAGTGGTTGAGAATATGCCTGCCAATGCAGGGGACTCGGGTTCGAGCACTGGTCTGAGACGATCACACATGCCGCGGAGAAACTAGGCCCGTGGGCCACAATGACTGAACCTGCGCGTCTGGAGCCTGTGCTCCGCAACAAGAGAGTCCGTGATAGTGAGAGGCTCGCGCACCGCGATGAAGAGTGGCCCCAATTGCCGCAACTGGAGAGAGCCCTAGCCCAGAAACGAAGACCCAACATAGCGATCAATCAATCAAAAAATAAACCTTAAAACAAAATAAAAAATAAAAAAATAAAATAAAATCAAGCAGAACAGCGACTAAGACCTCATGGAAACAGCTGCATGCCTCCCTTTCTGCGCGGCTACTCAGGGACTTACCTCGAGGCCAGTACTCACGTTGAGTTTCCCTTTAGCTCTAGAGCGTGGCAGGATGAGCTCCAACCCGCCCATCGAAGCAGCCGGCACAGCTAGAGAAAACTCATTTTCTACCCAGAACCATGCCTACAGTGGCTAGTGGCCTGTCAACAGCAGTCAATTTCAAGTAGCTTCAAGGCAGCATGAATGGAGCTTTCAAAATGGGAAAGCAAGGCTAGTTCCATTAGGCCCCCTTTTCCAAGGGCACACGCAGCATATATCCCGGTGCTTTCTAAGAAGTCCAAAGAGACACAGGTTACCCTGTGGTTCCTTCCCTGAATCAACTCCTCGCAGCAGGGTGTTCTGCAAATAACGAACTGCCTCAACGAAGGAAAGCCCCAGCTAGGTCTCCGGGCCCGTGGCTCTTCAAAAGCCTGCAGTGTTACCAGAGGAACTGGGCTTTAGTTGCAGGCGGAACGCAAGCCGACTTTCTCTTGGAGGCAGGGAGACTTCAGGCAGGGACTCCCAGATGGAATACGAAGCCGAGGGTTTTTCTCAGTGCAGCTCAGACTTGGGCAATGAGCCAGACTTGCACGGCACGTTGGACCTGCTAGAACGGTGTTCGTGGTCCTGTTCGAGTGCTGGGGAATTCAAGCTGTCCCAAGAAGGAGTGCAGTGTGTTGCCCTACACTCGGCATACACAGAGTGGCTCCGAAGGGCTATGGGCCTGGATATGGCTTAGGGGGCCCATGGGGGCCTCGGGGTACTCAGTGTTCTTGCAGGAAATAGGGTGCCCACGCGAGGCTCCTAGATGTCCTGCCAAGCATACTGACATTAAAATAATGCAGAGCAGGGGCTTCCCTTTTGGTGCAATGTTTGGGAAACCACATGCCGATGAAGCGGACATGGGTTCCAGCCCTGGTCCACCAAGATCTCACATGCTGCGGAATACTTAAGCCCGTGAACCACAACGACTGAGCCTCCGCTGTAGAGCCCGGGAGCCACAAGGACTGAGCCCGCATGCCAGAACTAATGAAGTCCACGTGCCTAGAGTCTGTGCTCCACAACAAGAGGAGTCACCGCAATTAGAAGCCCGCGCACCGCAACGAAGAGTAGCCCCCGCTCGCTGCAACTAGAGAAAGCTCACATGCAGCAACGACGACCCAACACAGTAAAAAAAAAATGATATATTAAATAAATAAATAAATAAATAGATAGATAAACAAATAAATAAGTAAATAAACTAATGCAGAGCAGTGGCTACGGCCTCCTGAAAACTGCTGCACGCCTCCGCTTCTGCACGGCAATTCAGGGCCTTACCTTGAGGCAAGTGCTCACGCTGAGTGTCCCGGTAGCGCCACAGCATGGTAGGATGCTGACTTTCTACTCGAGCAGAGTGACTTCAGGTACGAGGCCCTCGAAGAATTCTACGCAGAGTGTTTTCTCATGGCAGCTCAGACGGGGGCCGTGACGAACACTTCCAGGGCACGTCCCACTGGCTAGAAATGTGGTCCTGAGGTTGTTCCAGTGCTCTGGAAATGTAGCTGTCCTTAAGGAACGTGCAGTGTTTTGCCCATCACTCGGCATACACAGAGGGCCTCCGAGGGACCGACCTTCGGGCCTCGATGTTGCTCAGCAGGCCCACAGGTGTCTGGAGGTACTCAGGGTTCTTGGAGCGAAAATGATGCACACCCGAGGGGCCTACGAGTCCTGAAAAGGGTACTTCCTTTAAAATAAAGCAGAACAGGGGCTTCCCTGGTGGCGCAGTGGTTGAGAATATGCCTGCCAATGCAGGGGACTCGGGTTCGAGCACTGGTCTGAGACGATCACACATGCCGCGGAGAAACTAGGCCCGTGGGCCACAATGACTGAACCTGCGCGTCTGGAGCCTGTGCTCCGCAACAAGAGAGTCCGTGATAGTGAGAGGCTCGCGCACCGCGATGAAGAGTGGCCCCAATTGCCGCAACTGGAGAGAGCCCTAGCCCAGAAACGAAGACCCAACATAGCGATCAATCAATCAAAAAATAAACCTTAAAACAAAATAAAAAATAAAAAAATAAAATAAAATCAAGCAGAACAGCGACTAAGACCTCATGGAAACAGCTGCATGCCTCCCTTTCTGCGCGGCTACTCAGGGACTTACCTCGAGGCCAGTACTCACGTTGAGTTTCCCTTTAGCTCTAGAGCGTGGCAGGATGAGCTCCAACCCGCCCATCGAAGCAGCCGGCACAGCTAGAGAAAACTCATTTTCTACCCAGAACCATGCCTACAGTGGCTAGTGGCCTGTCAACAGCAGTCAATTTCAAGTAGCTTCAAGGCAGCATGAATGGAGCTTTCAAAATGGGAAAGCAAGGCTAGTTCCATTAGGCCCCCATTTCCAAGGGCACATGCAGCATATATCCCGGTGCTTTCTAAGAAGTCCAAAGAGACACAGGTTACCCTGTGGTTCCTTCCCTGAATCAACTCCTCGAAGCAGGGGGTTCTGCAAATAGCGAACTGCCTCAACGAAGGAACGCCCCAGCTAGGCCTCCGGGCCCGTGGCTCTTCAAAAGCCTGCAGTGTTACCAGAGGAACTGGGCTTTAGTTGCAGGCGGAACGCAAGCCGACTTTCTCTTGGAGGCAGGGAGACTTCAGGCAGGGACTCCCAGATGGAATACGAAGCCGAGGGTTTTTCTCAGTGCAGCTCAGACTTGGGCAATGAGCCAGACTTGCACGGCACGTTGGACCTGCTAGAACGGTGTTCGTGGACCTGTTCGAGTGCTGGGGAATTCAAGCTGTCCCAAAAAGGAGTGCAGTGCGTTGCCCTACACTCGGCATACACAGAGTGGCTCCGAAGGGCTATGGGCCTGGATGTGGCTTAGCGGGCCCATGGGAGCCTCGGGGTACTCAGTGTTCTTGCAGGAAATAGGGTGCCCACGCGAGGATCCCAGATGTCCTGCAAAGCATACTGACATTAAAATAATGCAGAGCAGGGGCTTCCCTTGTGGTGCAATGTTTGGGAATCCACCTGCTGATGAAGCAGACATAGGTTCGAGCCCTGGTCCACCAAGATCTCACATGCTGCGGAGTACTTAAGCCCGTGAACCACAACGACTGAGCCTGCGCTCTAGAGACCGGGAGCCACAACGACTGAGCCCGCATGCCAGAACTAATGAAGTCCACGTGCCTAGAGTCTGTGCTCCACAACAAGAGGAGTCACCGCAATTAGAAGCCCGCGCACCGCAACGAAGAGTAGCCCCCGCTCGCTGCAACTAGAGAAAGCTCACATGCAGCAACGACGACCCAACACAGTAAAAAAAAAATGATATATTAAATAAATAAATAAATAGATAGATAGATAAACAAATAAATAAATAAATAAACTAATGCAGAGCAGTGGCTACGGCCTCCTGAAAACTGCTGCACGCCTCCGCTTCTGCACGGCAATTCAGGGCCTTACCTTGAGGCAAGTGCTCACGCTGAGTGTCCAGGTAGCGCCACAGCATGGTAGGATGCTGACTTTCTACTCGAGCAGAGTGACTTCAGGTACGAGGCCCTCGAAGAATTCTACGCAGAGTGTTTTCTCATGGCAGCTCAGACGGGGGCCGTGACGAACACTTCCAGGGCACGTCCCACTGGCTAGAAATGTGGTCCTGAGGTTGTTCCAGTGCTCTGGAAATGTAGCTGTCCTTAAGGAACGTGCAGTGTGTTGCCCATCACTCGGCATACACAGAGGGCCTCCGAGGGACCGACCTTTGGGCCTCGATGTTGCTCAGCAGGCCCACGAGTGTCTGGAGGTACTCAGGGTTCTTGGAGCGAAAATGATGCACACCCGAGGGGCTTACGAGTCCTGAAAAGGGTACTTCCTTTAAAATAAAGCAAAACAGGGGCTTCCCTGGTGGCTCAGGGGTTGAGAATATGCCTGCCAATGCAGGGGACTCGGGTTCGAGCACTGGTCTGAGACGATCACACATGCCGCGGAGAAACTAGGCCCGTGGGCCACAATGACTGAACCTGCGCGTATGGAGCCTGTGCTCCGCAACAAGAGAGGCCGCGATAGTGAGAGGCTCGCGCACCGCGATGAAGAGTGGCCCCAATTGCCACAACTAGAGAGAGCCCTAGCCCAGAAACGAAGACCCAACATAGCGATCAATCAATCAAAAAATAAACCTTGAAACAAAATAAAAAATAAAAAAAATAAAATAAAATCAAGCAGAACAGCGACTAAGACCTCATGGAAACAGCTGCATGCCTCCCTTTCTGCGCGGCTACTCAGGGACTTACCTCGAGGCCAGGACTCACGTTGAGTTTCCCTTTAGCTCTAGAGCGTGGCAGGATGAGCTCCAACCCGCCCATCGAAGCAGCCGGCACAGCTAGAGAAAACTCATTTTCTACACAGAGCCATGCCTACAGTGGCTAGTGGCCTGTCAACAGCAGTCAATTTCAAGTAGCTTCAAGGCAGCATGAATGGAGCTTTCAAAATGGGAAAGCAAGGCTAGTTCCATTAGGCCCCCATTTCCAAGGGCACACGCAGCATATATCCCGGTGCTTTCTAAGAAGTCCAAAGAGACACAGGTTACCCTGTGGTTCCTTCCCTGAATCAACTCCTCGCAGCAGGGTGTTCTGCAAATAACGAACTGCCTCAACGAAGGAAAGCCCCAGCTAGGCCTCCGGGCCCGTGGCTCTTCAAAAGCCTGCAGTGTTACCAGAGGAACTGGGCTTTAGTTGCAGGCGGAACGCAAGCCGACTTTCTCTTGGAGGCAGGGAGACTTCAGGCAGGGACTCCCAGATGGAATACAAAGCCGAGGGTTTTTCTCAGTGCAGCTCAGACTTGGGCAATGAGCCAGACTTGCACGGCACGGTGGACCTGCTAGAACGGTGTTCGTGGTCCTGTTCGAGTGCTGGGGAATTCAAGCTGTCCCAAGAAGGAGTGCAGTGTGTTGCCCTACACTCGGCATACACAGAGTGGCTCCGAAGGGCTATGGGCCTGGATGTGGCTTAGCGGGCCCATGGGGGCCTCGGGGTACTCAGTGTTCTTCCAGGAAATAGGGTGCCCACGCGAGGCTCCTAGATGTCCTGCAAAGCATACTGACATTAAAATAATGCAGAGCAGGGGCTTCCCTTTTGGTGCAATGTTTGGGAATCCACCTGCCGATGAAGCGGACATGGGTTCCAGCCCTGGTCCACCAAGATCTCACATGCTGCGGAATACTTAAGCCCGTGAACCACAACGACTGAGCCTGCGCTGTAGAGCCCGGGAGCCACAACGACTGAGCCCACATGCCAGAACTAATGAAGTCCACGTGCCTAGATCCTGTGCTCCACAACAAGAGGAGTCACCGCAATTAGAAGCCCGCGCACCGCAACGAAGAGTAGCCCTCGCTCGCTGCAACTAGAGAAAGCTCACATGCAGCAACGACGACCCAACACAGGAAAAAAAAAATGATATATTAAATAAATAAATAAATAGATAGATAGATAAACAAATAAATAAGTAAATAAACTAATGCAGAGCAGTGGCTACGGCCTCCTGAAAACTGCTGCACGCCTCCGCTTCTGCACGGCAATTCAGGGCCTTACCTTGAGGCAAGTGCTCACGCTGAGTGTCCCGGTTGCGCCACAGCATGGTAGGATGCTGACTTTCTCCTCGAGCAGAGTGACTTCAGGTACGAGGCCCTCGAAGAATTCTACGCAGAGTGTTTTCTCATGGCAGCTCAGACGGGGGCCGTGACGAACACTTCCAGGGCACGTCCCACAGGCTAGAAATGTGGTCCTGAGGTTGTTCCAGTGCTCTGGAAATGTAGCTGTCCTTAAGGAACGTGCAGTGTGTTGCCCATCACTCGGCATACACAGAGGGCCTCTGAGGGACCGACCTTTGGGCCTCGATGTTGCTCAGCAGGCCCACAGGTGTTTGGAGGTACTCAGGGTTCTTGGAGAGAAAATGATGCACACCCGAGGGCCCTACGAGTCCTGAAAAGGGTACTTCCTTTAAAATAAAGCAGAACAGGGGCTTCCCTGGTGGCGCAGTGGTTGAGAATATGCCTGCCAATGCAGGAGACACGGGTTCGAGCCCTGGTCTGAGAGGATCACATATGCCGCGCAGAAACTGGGCCCGTGGGCCACAATGACTGAACCTGCGCGTCTGGAGCCTGTGCTCCACAACAAGAGAGGCCGCGATAGTGAGAGGCCCGCGCACTGCGAGGAAGAGTGGCCCCATTTGCCGCAACTAGAGAGAGCCCTAGCCCAGAAACAAAGACCCAACATAGCGATCAATCAATCAAAAACTAAACCTTAAAAAAAAATAAAAAATAAAAAAATAAAATAAAATCAAGCAGAACAGCGACTAAGACCTCATGGAAACAGCTGCATGCCTCCCTTTCTGCGCGGCTACTCAGGGACTTACTTCGAGGCCAGTACTCACGTCGAGTTTCCCTTTAGCTCTAGAGCGTGGCAGGATGAGCTCCAACCCGCCCATCGAAGCAGACTGCATAGCTAGAGAAAACTCATTTTCTACCCAGAGCCATGCCTACAGTGGCTCGTGGCCTGTCAACAGCACTCAATTTCAAGTAGCTTCAAGGCAGCATGAATGGAGCTTTCAAAATGGGAAAGCAAGGCTAGTTCCATCAGGCCCCCATTTCCAAGGGCACACACAGCATATATCCCGGTGCTTTCTAAGAAGTCCAAAGAGACACAGGTTACCCAGTGGTTCCTTCCCTGAATCAACTCCTCGAAGCAGGGTGTTCTGCAAATAGCGAACTGCCTCAACGAAGGAACGCCCCAGCTAGGCCTCCGGGCCCGTGGCTCTTCAAAAGCCTGCAGTGTTACCAGAGGAACTGGGCTTTAGTTGCAGGCGGAACGCAAGCCGACTTTCTCTTGGAGGCAGGGAGACTTCAGGCAGGGACTCCCAGATGGAATACGAAGCCGAGGGTTTTTCTCAGTGCAGCTCAGACTTGGGCAATGAGCCAGACTTGCACGGCACGTTGGACCTGCTAGAACGGTGTTCGTGGTCCTGTTCGAGTGCTGGGGAATTCAAGCTGTCCCAAGAAGGAGTGCAGTGTGTTGCCCTACACTCGGCATACACAGAGTGGCTCCGAAGGGCTATGGGCCTGGATGTGGCTTAGCAGGCCCATGGGGGCCTCGGGGTACTCAGTGTTCTTCCAGGAAATAGGGTGCCCACGCGAGGCTCCTAGATGTCCTGCAAAGCATACTGACATTAAAATAATGCAGAGCAGGGGCTTCCCTTGTGGTGCAATGTTTGGGAATCCACCTGCCGATGAAGCGGACATAGGTTCGAGCCCTGGTCCACCAAGATCTCACATGCAGCGGAATACTTAAGCCCGTGAACCACAACGACTGAGCCTGCGCTCTAGAGACCGGGAGCCACAACGACTGAGCCCGCATGCCAGAACTAATGAAGTCCACGTGCCTAGAGCCTGTGCTCCACAACAAGAGGAGTCACCGCAATTAGAAGCCCGCGCACCGCAACGAAGAGTAGCCCCGGCTCGCTGCAACTAGAGAAAGCTCACATGCAGCAACGACGACCCAACACAGTAAAAAAAAAATGATATATTAAATAAATAAATAAATAGCTAGATAGATAAACAAATAAATAAATAAATAAACTAATGCAGAGCAGTGGCTACGGCCTCCTGAAAACTGCTGCACGCCTCCGCTTCTGCACGGCAATTCAGGGCCTTACCTTGAGGCAAGTGCTCACGCTGAGTGTCCCGGTAGCGCCACAGCATGGTAGGATGCTGACTTTCTCCTCGAGCAGAGTGACTTCAGGTACGAGGCCCTCGAAGAATTCTACGCAGAGTGTTTTCTCATGGCAGCTCAGACGGGGGCCGTGATGAACACTTCCAGGGCACGTCGCACTGGCTAGAAATGTGGTCCTGGGGCTGTTCCAGTGCTCTGGAAATGTAGCTCTCCTTATGGAACAGGCAGTGTGTTGCCCATCACTCGGCATACACAGAGGGCCTCCGAGGGACCGACCTTTGGGCCTCGAGGTTGCTCAGCAGGCCCACAGGAGTCTGGAGGTACTCAGGGTTCTTGGAGGGAAAATGATGCACACCCGAGGGGCCTACGAGTCCTGAAAAGGGTACTTCCTTTAAAATAAAGCAGAACAGGGGCTTCCCTGGTGGCGCAGTGGTTGAGAATATGCCTGCCAATGCAGGGGACACGGGTTCGAGCCCTGGTCTGAGAGGATCACACATGCCGCGCAGAAACTGGGCCCGTGGGTCACAATGACTGAACCTGCCCGTCTGGAGCCTGTGCTCCACAACAAGAGAGGCCGCGATAGTGAGAGGCCCGCGCACTGCGAGGAAGAGTGGCCCCATTTGCCGCAACTGGAGAGAGCCCTAGCCCAGAAACGAAGACCCAACATAGCGATCAATCAATCAAAAACTAAACCTTAAAAAAAAATAAAAAATAAAAAAATAAAATAAAATCAAGCAGAACAGCGACTAAGACCTCATGGAAACAGCTGCATGCCTCCCTTTCTGCGCGGCTACTCAGGGACTTACTTCGAAGACAGTACTCACGTTGAGTTTCCCTTTAGCTCTGGAGCGTGGCAGGAAGAGCTCCACCCCGGCCATCGAAGCAGCCGGCATAGCTAGAGAAAACTCATTTTCTACCCAGAGCAATGCCTACAGTGGCTAGTGGCCTGTCAACAGCAGTCAATTTCAAGTAGCTTCAAGGCAGCATGAATGGAGCTTTCAAAATGGGAAAGCAATGCTAGTTCCATCAGGCCCCCATTTCAAAGGGCACACGCAGCATATATCCCGGTGCTTTCTAAGGAGTCCAAAGAGACACAGGTTACCCTGTGGTTCCTTCCCTGAATCAACTCCTCGAAGCAGGGTGTTCTGCAAATAGCGAACTGCCTCAACGAAGGAACGCCCCAGCTAGGCCTCCGGGCCCGTGGCTCTTCAAAAGCCTGCAGTGTTACCAGAGGAACTGGGCTTTAGTTGCAGGCGGAATGCAAGCCGACTTTCTCTTGGAGACAGGGAGACTTCAGGCAGGAACTCCCAGATGGAATACGAAGCCGAGGGTTTTTCTCAGTGCAGCTCAGACTTGGGCAATGAGCCAGACTTGCACGGCATGTTGGAACTGCTAGAACGGTGTTCGTGGACCTGCTCGAGTGCTGGGGAATTCAAGCTGTCCCAAAAAGGAGTGCAGTGCGTTGCCCTACACTCGGCATACACAGAGTGGCTCCGAAGGGCTATGGGCCTGGATGTGGCTTAGCGGGCCCATGGGGGCCTCGGGGTACTCAGTGTTCTTGCAGGAAATAGGGTGCCCACGCGAGGCTCCCAGATGTCCTGCAAAGCATACTGACATTAAAATAATGCAGAGCAGGGGCTTCCCTTGTGGTGCAATATTTGGGAATCCACCTGCCGATGAAGCGGACATAGGTTCGAGCCCTGGTCCACCAAGATCTCACATGCTGCGGATTACTTAAGCCCGTGAACCACAACGACTGAGCCGGCGCTCTAGAGACCGGGAGCCACAACGACTGAGCCCGCATGCCAGAACTAATGAAGTCCACGTGCCTAGAGCCTGTGCGCCACAAAAAGAGGAGTCACCGCAATTAGAAGCCCGCGCACCGCAACGAAGAGTAGCCCCCGCTCGCTGCAACTAGAGAAAGCTCACATGCAGCAACGACGACCCAACACAGTAAAAAAAAAAATGATATATTAAATAAATAAATAAATAGATAGATAGATAAACAAATAAATAAATAAATAAACTAATGCAGGGCATTGGCTACGGCCTCCTGAAAACTGCTGCACGCCTCCGCTTCTGCATGGCAATTCAGGGCCTTACCTTGAGGCAATTGCTCACGCTGAGTGTCCCGTTAGCGCCACAGCATGGTAGGATGCTGACTTTCTCCTCGAGCAGAGTGACTTCAGGTACGAGGCCCTCGAAGAATTCTACGCAGAGTGTTTTCTCATGGCAGCTCAGACGGGGGCCGTGACGAACACTTCCAGGGCACGTCGCACTGGCTAGAAATGTGGTCCTGGGGCTGTTCCAGTGCTCTGGAAATGTAGCTCTCCTTAAGGAACAGGCAGTGTGTTGCCCATCACTCGGCATACACAGAGGGCCTCCGAGGGACCGACCTTTGGGCCTCGATGTTGCTCAGCAGGCCCACAGGAGTCTGGAGGTAGTCAGGGTTCTTGGAGGGAAAATGATGCACACCCGAGGGGCCTACGAGTCCTGAAAAGGGTACTTCCTTTAAAATAAAGCAGAACAGGGGCTTCCCTGGTGGCAAGGTGGTTGAGAATATGCCTGCCAATGCAGGGGACACGGGTTCGAGCCCTGGTCTGAGAGGATCACACATGCCGCGCAGAAACTGGGCCCGTGGGCCACAATGACTGAACCTGCGTGTCTGGAGCCTGTGCTCCACAACAAGAGAGGCCGCGATAGTGAGAGGCCCGCGCACTGCGAGGAAGAGTGGCCCCATTTGCCGCAACTGGAGAGAGCCCTAGCCCAGAAACGAAGACCCAACATAGCGATCAATCAATCAAAAACTAAACCTTAAAAAAAAATAAAAAATAAAAAAATAAAATAAAATCAAGCAGAACAGCGACTAAGACCTCATGGAAACAGCTGCATGCCTCCCTTTCTGCGCGGCTACTCAGGGACTTACTTCGAAGACAGTACTCACGTTGAGTTTCCCTTTAGCTCTGGAGCGTGGCAGGAAGAGCTCCACCCCGGCCATCGAAGCAGCCGGCATAGCTAGAGAAAACTCATTTTCTACCCAGAGCAATGCCTACAGTGGCTAGTGGCCTGTCAACAGCAGTCAATTTCAAGTAGCTTCAAGGCAGCATGAATGGAGCTTTCAAAATGGGAAAGCAATGCTAGTTCCATCAGGCCCCCATTTCAAAGGGCACACGCAGCATATATCCCGGTGCTTTCTAAGGAGTCCAAAGAGACACAGGTTACCCAGTGGTTCCTTCCCTGAATCAACTCCTCGAAGCAGGGTGTTCTGCAAATAGCGAACTGCCTCAACGAAGGAACGCCCCAGCTAGGTCTCCGGGCCCGTGGCTCTTCAAAAGCCTGCAGTGTTACCAGAGGAACTGGGCTTTAGTTGCAGGCGGAACGCAAGCCGACTTTCTCTTGGAGGCAGGGAGACTTCAGGCAGGGACTCCCAGATGGAATACGAAGCCGAGGGTTTTTCTCAGTGCAGCTCAGACTTGGGCAATGAGCCAGACTTGCACGGCACGTTGGACCTGCTAGAACGGTGTTCGTGGTCCTGTTCGAGTGCTGGGGAATTCAAGCTGTCCCAAGAAGGAGTGCAGTGTGTTGCCCTACACTCGGCATACACAGAGTGGCTCCGAAGGGCTATGGGCCTGGATGTGGCTTAGCGGGCCCATGGGGGCCTCGGGGTACTCAGTGTTCTTGCAGGAAATAGGGTGCCCACGCGAGGCTCCTAGATGTCCTGCCAAGCATACTGACATTAAAATAATGCAGAGCAGGGGCTTCCCTTTTGGTGCAATGTTTGGGAAACCACATGCCGATGAAGCGGACATGGGTTCCAGCCCTGGTCCACCAAGATCTCACATGCTGCGGAATACTTAAGCCCGTGAACCACAACGACTGAGCCTCCGCTGTAGAGCCCGGGAGCCACAACGTTTGAGCCCGCATGCCAGAACTAATGAAATCCACGTGCCTAGAGTCTGTGCTCCACAACAAGAGGAGTCACCGCAATTAGAAGCCCGCGCACCGCAACGAAGAGTAGCCCCCGCTCGCTGCAACTAGAGAAAGCTCACATGCAGCAACGACGACCCAACACAGTAAAAAAATAATGATATATTAAATAAATAAATAAATAAATAGATAGATAAACAAATAAATAAGTAAATAAACTAATGCAGAGCAGTGGCTACGGCCTCCTGAAAACTGCTGCACGCCTCCGCTTCTGCACGGCAATTCAGGGCCTTACCTTGAGGCAAGTGCTCACGCTGAGTGTCCCGTTAGCGCCACAGCATGGTAGGATGCTGACTTTCTACTCGAGCAGAGTGACTTCAGGTACGAGGCCCTCGAAGAATTCTACGCAGAGTGTTTTCTCATGGCAGCTCAGACGGGGGCCGTGACGAACACTTCCAGGGCACGTCCCACTGGCTAGAAATGTGGTCCTGAGGTTGTTCCAGTGCTCTGGAAATGTAGCTGTCCTTAAGGAACGTGCAGTGTGTTGCCCATCACTCGGCATACACAGAGGGCCTCCGAGGGACCGACCTTCGGGCCTCGATGTTGCTCAGCAGGCCCACAGGTGTCTGGAGGTACTCAGGGTTCTTGGAGCGAAAATGATGCACACCCGAGGGGCCTACGAGTCCTGAAAAGGGTACTTCCTTTAAAATAAAGCAGAACAGGGGCTTCCCTGGTGGCGCAGTGGTTGAGAATATGCCTGCCAATGCAGGGGACTCGGGTTCGAGCACTGGTCTGAGACGATCACACATGCCGCGGAGAAACTAGGCCCGTGGGCCACAATGACTGAACCTGCGAGTCTGGAGCCTGTGCTCCGCAACAAGAGAGTCCGTGATAGTGAGAGGCTCGCGCACCGCGATGAAGAGTGGCCCCAATTGCCGCAACTGGAGAGAGCCCTAGCCCAGAAACGAAGACCCAACATAGCGATCAATCAATCAAAAAATAAACCTTAAAACAAAATAAAAAATAAAAAACTAAAATAAAATCAAGCAGAACAGCGACTAAGACCTCATGGAAACAGCTGCATGCCTCCCTTTCTGCGCGGCTACTCAGGGACTTACCTCGAGGCCAGTACTCACGTTGAGTTTCCCTTTAGCTCTAGAGCGTGGCAGGATGAGCTCCAACCCGCCCATCGAAGCAGCCGGCACAGCTAGAGAAAACTCATTTTCTACCCAGAACCATGCCTACAGTGGCTAGTGGCCTGTCAACAGCAGTCAATTTCAAGTAGCTTCAAGGCAGCATGAATGGAGCTTTCAAAATGGGAAAGCAAGGCTAGTTCCATTAGGCCCCCATTTCCAAGGGCACACGCAGCATATATCCCGGTGCTTTCTAAGAAGTCCAAAGAGACACAGGTTACCCTGTGGTTCCTTCCCTGAATCAACTCCTCACAGCAGGGTGTTCTGCAAAGAACGAACTGCCTCAACGAAGGAAAGCCCCAGCTAGGCCTCCGGGCCCGTGGCTCTTCAAAAGCCTGCAGTGTTACCAGAGGAACTGGGCTTTAGTTGCAGGCGGAACGCAAGCCGACTTTCTCTTGGAGGCAGGGAGACTTCAGGCAGGGACTCCCAGATGGAATACGAAGCCGAGGGTTTTTCTCAGTGCAGCTCAGACTTGGGCAATGAGCCAGACTTGCACGGCACGTTGGACCTGCTAGAACGGTGTTCGTGGTCCTGTTCGAGTGCTGGGGAATTCAAGCTGTCCCAAGAAGGAGTGCAGTGTGTTGCCCTACACTCGGCATACACAGAGTGGCTCCGAAGGGCTATGGGGCTGGATGTGGCTTAGCGGGCCCATGGGGGCCTCGGGGTACTCAGTGTTCTTGCAGGAACTAGGGTGCCCACGCGAGGCTCCTAGATGTCCTGCAAAGCATACTGACATTAAAATAATGCAGAGCAGGGGCTTCCCTTGTGGTGCAATGTTTGGGAATCCACCTGCCGATGAAGCGGACATAGGTTCGAGCCCTGGTCCACCAAGATCTCACATGCTGCGGAATACTTAAGCCCGTGAACCACAACGACTGAGCCTGCGCTCTAGAGACCGGGAGCCACAACGACTGAGCCCGCATGCCAGAACTAATGAAGTCCACGTGCCTAGAGCCTGTGCTCCACAACAAGAGGAGTCACCGCAATTAGAAGCCCGCGCACCGCAACGAAGAGTAGCCCCGGCTCGCTGCAACTAGAGAAAGCTCACATGCAGCAACGACGACCCAACACAGTAAAAAAAAAATGATATATTAAATAAATAAATAAATAGCTAGATAGATAAACAAATAAATAAATAAATAAACTAATGCAGAGCAGTGGCTACGGCCTCCTGAAAACTGTTGCACGCCTCCGCTTCTGCACGGCAATTCAGGGCCTTACCTTGAGGCAAGTGCTCACGCTGAGTGTCCCGGTAGCGCCACAGCATGGTAGGATGCTGACTTTCTCCTCGAGCAGAGTGACTTCAGGTACGAGGCCCTCGAAGAATTCTACGCAGAGTGTTTTCTCATGGCAGCTCAGACGGGGGCCGTGATGAACACTTCCAGGGCACATCGCACTGGCTAGAAATGTGGTCCTTGGGCTGTTCCAGTGCTCTGGAAATGTAGCTCTCTTTATGGAACAGGCAGTGTGTTGCCCATCACTCGGCATACACAGAGGGCCTCCGAGGGACCGACCTTTGGGCCTCGATGTTGCTCAGCAGGCCCACAGGAGTCTGGAGGTACTCAGGGTTCTTGGAGGGAAAATGATGCACACCCGAGGGGCCTACGAGTCCTGAAAAGGGTACTTCCTTTAAAATAAAGCAGAACAGGGGCTTCCCTGGTGGCGCAGTGGTTGAGAATATGCCTGCCAATGCAGGGGACACGGGTTCGAGCCCTGGTCTGAGAGGATCACACATGCCGCGCAGAAACTGGGCCCGTGGGCCACAATGACTGAACCTGCCCGTCTGGAGCCTGTGCTCCACAACAAGAGAGGCCGCGATAGTGAGAGGCCCGCGCACTGCGAGGAAGAGTGGCCCCATTTGCCGCAACTGGAGAGAGCCCTAGCCCAGAAACGAAGACCCAACATAGCGATCAATCAATCAAAAACTAAACCTTAAAAAAAAATAAAAAATAAAAAAATAAAATAAAATCAAGCAGAACAGCGACTAAGACCTCATGGAAACAGCTGCATGCCTCCCTTTCTGCGCGGCTACTCAGGGACTTACTTCGAAGACAGTACTCACGTTGAGTTTCCCTTTAGCTCTGGAGCGTGGCAGGAAGAGCTCCACCCCGGCCATCGAAGCAGCCGGCATAGCTAGAGAAAACTCATTTTCTACCCAGAGCAATGCCTACAGTGGCTAGTGGCCTGTCAACAGCAGTCAATTTCAAGTAGCTTCAAGGCAGCATGAATAGAGCTTTCAAAATGGGAAAGCAATGCTAGTTCCATCAGGCCCCCATTTCAAAGGGCACACGCAGCATATATCCCGGTGCTTTCTAAGGAGTCCAAAGAGACACAGGTTACCCAGTGGTTCCTTCCCTGAATCAACTCCTCGAAGCAGGGTGTTCTGCAAATAGCGAACTGCCTCAACGAAGGAACGCCCCAGCTAGGCCTCCGGGCCCGTGGCTCTTCAAAAGCCTGCAGTGCTACCAGAGGAACTGGGCTTTAGTTGCAGGCGGAATGCAAGCCGACTTTCTCTTGGAGGCAGGGAGACTTCAGGCAGGGACTCCCAGATGGAATACGAAGCCGAGGGTTTTTCTCAGTGCAGCTCAGACTTGGGCAATGAGCCAGACTTGCACGGCATGTTGGAACTGCTAGAACGGTGTTCGTGGACCTGCTCGAGTGCTGGGGAATTCAAGCTGTCCCAAAAAGGAGTGCAGTGCGTTGCCCTACACTCGGCATACACAGAGTGGCTCCGAAGGGCTATGGGCCTGGATGTGGCTTAGCGGGCCCATGGGGGCCTCGGGGTACTCAGTGTTCTTGCAGGAAATAGGGTGCCCACGCGAGGCTCCCAGATGTCCTGCAAAGCATACTGACATTAAAATAATGCAGAGCAGGGGCTTCCCTTGTGGTGCAATGTTTGGGAATCCACCTGCCGATGAAGCGGACATAGGTTCGAGCCCTGGTCCACCAAGATCTCACATGCTGCGGATTACTTAAGCCCGTGAACCACAACGACTGAGCCGGCGCTCTAGAGACCGGGAGCCACAACGACTGAGCCCGCATGCCAGAACTAATGAAGTCCACGTGCCTAGAGCCTGTGCTCCACAAAAAGAGGAGTCACCGCAATTAGAAGCCCGCGCACCGCAACGAAGAGTAGCCCCCGCTCGCTGCAACTAGAGAAAGCTCACATGCAGCAACGACGACCCAACACAGTAAAAAAAAAAATGATATATTAAATAAATAAATAAATAAATAGATAGATAAACAAATAAATAAATAAATAAACTAATGCAGGGCATTGGCTACGGCCTCCTGAAAACTGCTGCACGCCTCCGCTTCTGCATGGCAATTCAGGGCCTTACCTTGAGGCAATTGCTCACGCTGAGTGTCCCGTTAGCGCCACAGCATGGTAGGATGCTGACTTTCTCCTCGAGCAGAGTGACTTCAGGTACGAGGCCCTCGAAGAATTCTACGCAGAGTGTTTTCTCATGGCAGCTCAGACGGGGGCCGTGACTAACACTTCCAGGGCACGTCGCACTGGCTAGAAATGTGGTCCTGGGGCTGTTCCAGTGCTCTGGAAATGTAGCTCTCCTTAAGGAACAGGCAGTGTGTTGCCCATCACTCGGCATACACAGAGGGCCTCCGAGGGACCGACCTTTGGGCCTCGAGGTTGCTCAGCAGGCCCACAGGAGTCTGGAGGTACTCAGGGTTCTTGGAGGGAAAATGATGCATACCCGAGGGGCCTACGAGTCCTGAAAAGGGTACTTCCTTTAAAATAAAGCAGAACAGGGGCTTCCCTGGTGGCGCAGTGGTTGAGAATATGCCTGCCAATGCAGGGGACACGGGTTCGAGCCCTGGTCTGAGAGGATCACACATGCCGCGGAGAAACTGGGCCCGTGGGCCACAATGACTGAACCTGCACGTCTGGAGCCTGTGCTCCGCAACAAGAGAGTCCGCGATAGTGAGAGGCCCGCGCACCGCGATGAAGAGTGGCCCCAATTGCCGCAACTGGAGAGAGCCCTAGCACAGAAACGAAGACCCAACATAGCGATCAATCAATCAAAAAATAAAACTTAAAAAAAATAAAAAATAAAAAAATAAAATAAAATCAAGCAGAACAGCGACTAAGACCTCATGGAAACAGCTGCATGCCTCCCTTTCTGCGCGGCTACTCAGGGACTTACTTCGAGGCCAGTACTCACGTTGAGTTTCCCTTTAGCTCTAGAGCGTGGCAGGATGAGCTCCAACCCGCCCATCGAAGCAGACGGCATAGCTAGAGAAAACTCATTGTCTACCTAGAGCCATGCCTACAGTGGCTAGTGGCCTGTCAACAGCACTCAATTTCAAGTAGCTTCAAGGCAGCATGAATGGAGCTTTCAAAGTGGGAAAGCAAGGCTAGTTCCATCAGGCCCCCATTTCCAAGGGCACACACAGCATATATCCCGGTGCTTTCTAAGAAGTCCAAAGAGACACAGGATACCCAGTGGTTCCTTCCCTGAATCAACTCCTCGCAGCAGGGTGTTCTGCAAATAGCGAACTGCCTCAACGAAGGAATGCCCCAGCTAGGCCTCCGGGCCCGTGGCTCTTCAAAAGCCTGCAGTGTTACCAGAGGAACTGGGCTTTAGTTGCAGGCGGAACGCAAGCCGACTTTCTCTTGGAGGCAGGGAGACTTCAGGCAGGGACTCCCAGATGGAATACGAAGCCGAGGGTTTTTCTCAGGGCAGCTCAGACTTGGGCAATGAGCCAGACTTGCACGGCACGTTGGACCTGCTAGAACGGTGTTCGTGGACCTGTTCGACTGCTGGGGAATTCAAGCTGTCCCAAAAAGGAGTGCAGCGCGTTGCCCTACACTCGGCATACACAGAGTGGCTCCGAAGGGCTATGGGCCTGGATGTGGCTTAGCGGGCCCATGGGGGCCTCGGGGTACTCAGTGTTCTTGCAGGAAATAGGGTGCCCACGCGAGGCTCCAAGATGTCCTGCAAAGCATACTGACATTAAAATAATGCAGAGCAGGGGCTTCCCTTGTGGTGCAATGTTTGGGAATCCACCTGCCGATGAAGCGGACATAGGTTCGAGCCCTGGTCCACCAAGATCTCACATGCTGCGGATTACTTAAGCCCGTGAACCACAACGACTGAGCCTGCGCTCTAGAGACCGGGAGCCACAACGACTGAGCCCGCATTCCAGAACTAATGAAGTCCACGTGCCTAGAGCCTTTGCTCCACAAAAAGAGGAGTCCCCGCAATTAGAAGCCCGCGCACCGCAACGAAGAGTAGCCCCCGCTCGCTGCAACTAGAGAAAGCTCACATGCAGCAACGACGACCCAACACAGTAAAAAAAAATGATATATTAAATAAATAAATAAATAGATAGATAAACAAATAAATAAATAAATAAACTAATGCAGGGCATTGGCTATGGCCTCCTGAAAACTGCTGCACGCCTCCGCTTCTGCACGGCAATTCAGGGCCTTACCTTGAGGCAAATTCTCACGCTGAGTGTCCCGTTAGCGCCACAGCATGGTAGGATGCTGACTTTCTCCTCGAGCAGAGTGACTTCAGGTACGAGGCCCTCGAAGAATTCTACGCAGAGTGTTTTCTCATGGCAGCTCAGACGGGGGCCGTGACGAACACTTCCAGGGCACGTCGCACTGGCTAGAAATGTGGTCCTGGGGCTGTTCCAGTGCTCTGGAAATGTAGCTCTCCTTAAGGAACAGGCAGTGTGTTGCCCATCACTCGGCATACACAGAGGGCCTCCGAGGGACCGACCTTTGGGCCTCGAGGTTGCTCAGCAGGCCCACAGGAGTCTGGAGGTACTCAGGGTTCTTGGAGGGAAAATGATGCATACCCGAGGGGCCTACGAGTCCTGAAAAGGGTACTTCCTTTAAAATAAAGCAGAACAGGGGCTTCCCTGGTGGCGCAGTGGTTGAGAATATGCCTGCCAATGCAGGGGACACGGGTTCGAGCCCTGGTCTGAGAGGATCACACATGCCGCGGAGAAACTGGGCCCGTGGGCCACAATGACTGAACCTGCACGTCTGGAGCCTGTGCTCTGCAACAAGAGAGTCCGCGATACTGAGAGGCCCGCGCACCGCGATGAAGAGTGACCCCAATTGCCGCAACTGGAGAGAGCCCTAGCACAGAAACGAAGACCCAACATAGCGATCAATCAATCAAAAAATAAACTTTAAAAAAAATAAAAAATAAAAAAATAAAATAAAATCAAGCAGAACAGCGACTAAGACCTCATGGAAACAGCTGCATGCCTCCCTTTCTGCGCGGCTACTCAGGGACTTACTTCGAGGCCAGTACTCACGTTGAGTTTCCCTTTAGCTCTAGAGCGTGGCAGGATGAGCTCCAACCCGCCCATCGAAGCAGACGGCATAGCTAGAGAAAACTCATTTTCTACCCAGAGCCATGCCTACAGTGGCTAGTGGCCTGTCAACAGCACTCAATTTCAAGTAACTTCAAGGCAGCATGAATGGAGCTTTCAAAGTGGGAAAGCAAGGCTAGTTCCATCAGGCCCCCATTTCAAAGGGCACACACAGCATATATCCCGGTGCTTTCTAAGAAGTCCAAAGAGACACAGGTTACCCAGTGGTTCCTTCCCTGAATCAACTCCTCGCAGCAGGGTGTTCTGCAAATAGCGAACCGCCTCAACGAAGGAACGCCCCAGCTAGGCCTCCGGGCCCGTGGCTCTTCAAAAGCCTGCAGTGTTACCAGAGGAACTGGGCTTTAGTTGCAGGCGGAACGCAAGCCGACTTTCTCTTGGAGGCAGGGAGACTTCAGGCAGCGACTCCCAGATGGAATACGAAGCCGAGGGTTTTTCTCAGTGCAGCTCAGACTTGGGCAATGAGCCACACTTGCACGGCACGTTGGACCTGCTAGAACGGTGTGCGTGGACCTGTTGGAGTGCTGGGGAATTCAAGCTGTCCCAAGAAGGAGTGCAGTGTGTTGCCCTACACTCGGCATACACAGAGTGGCTCCGAAGGGCTATGGGCCTGGATGTGGCTTAGCGGGCCCATGGGGGCCTCGGGGTACTCAGTGTTCTTGCAGGAAATAGGGTGCCCACGCGAGGCTCCTAGATGTCCTGCAAAGCATACTGACATTAAAATAATGCAGAGCAGGGGCTTCCCTTGTGGTGCAATGTTTGGGAATCCACCTGCCGATGCAGCGGACATGGGTTCGAGCCCTGGTCCACCAAGATCTCACATGCTGCGGAGTACTTAAGCCCGTGAACCACAACGACTGAGCCTGCGCTCTAGAGACCGGGAGCCACAACGACTGAGCCCGCATGCCAGAACTAATGAAGTCCACGTGCCTAGAGCCTGTGCTCCACAACAAGAGGAGTCACCGCAATTAGAAGCCCGCGCACCGCAACGAAGAGTAGCCCCCGCTCGCTGCAACTAGAGAAAGCTCACATGCAGCAACGACGACCCAACACAGTAAAAAAAAATGATATATTAAATAAATAAATAAATAGATAGATAAACAAATAAATAAATAAATAAACTAATGCAGAGCAGTGGCTACGGCCTCCTGAAAACTGCTGCACGCCTCCGCTTCTGCACGGCAATTCAGGGCCTTACCTTGAGGCAAGTGCTCACGCTGAGTGTCCCGGTAGCGCCACAGCATGGTAGGATGCTGACTTTCTCCTCGAGCAGAGTGACTTCAGGTACGAGGCCCTCGAAGAATTCTACGCAGAGTGTTTTCTCATGGCAGCTCAGACGGGGGCCGTGACGAACACTTCCAGGGCACGTCGCACTGGCTAGAAACGTGGTCCTGGGGCTGTTCCAGTGCTCTGGAAATGTAGCTCTCCTTAAGGAACAGGCAGTGTGTTGCCCATCACTCGGCATACACAGAGGGCCTCCAAGGGACCGACCTTTGGGCCTCGAGGTTGCTCAGCAGGCCCACAGGAGTCTGGAGGTACTCAGGGTTCTTGGAGGGAAAATGATGCATACCCGAGGGGCCTACGAGTCCTGAAAAGGGTACTTCCTTTAAAATAAAGCAGAACAGGGGCTTCCCTGGTGGCGCAGTGGTTGAGAATTGAGAAAATGCCTGCCAATGCAGGGGACACGGGTTCGAGCCCTGGTCTGAGAGGATCACACATGCCGCGGAGAAACTGGGCCCGTGGGCCACAATGACTGAACCTGCGCGTCTGGAGCCTGTGCTCCACAACAAGAGAGGCCGCGATAGTGAGAGGCCCGCACACTGCGAGGAAGAGTGGCCCCATTTGCCGCAACTGGAGAGAGCCCTAGCCCAGAAACGAAGACCCAACATAGCGATCAATCAATCAAAAACTAAACCTTAAAAAAAATAAAAAATAAAAAAATAAAATAATATCAAGCAGAACAGCGACTAAGACCTCATGGAAACAGCTGCATGCCTCCCTTTCTGCGCGGCTACTCAGGGACTTACTTCGAAGACAGTACTCCCGTTGAGTTTCCCTTTAGCTCTGGAGCGTGGCAGGAAGAGCTCCACCCCGGCCATCGAAGCAGCCGGCATAGCTAGAGAAAACTCATTTTCTACCCAGAGCAATGCCTACAGTGGCTAGTGGCCTGTCAACAGCACTCAATTTCAAGTAGCTTCAAGGCAGCATGAATGGAGCTTTCAAAATGGGAAAGCAATGCTAGTTCCATCAGGCCCCCATTTCAAAGGGCACACGCAGCATATATCCCGGTGCTTTCTAAGAAGTCCAAAGAGACACAGGTTACCCAGTGGTTCCTTCCCTGAATCAACTCCTCGAAGCAGGGTGTTCTGCAAATAGCGAACTGCCTCAACGAAGGAACGCCCCAGCTAGGCCTCCGGGCCCGTGGCTCTTCAAAAGCCTGCAGTGTTACCAGAGGAACTGGGCTTTAGTTGCAGGCGGAACGCAAGCCGACTTTCTCTTGGAGGCAGGGAGACTTCAGGCAGGGACTCCCAGATGGAATATGAAGCCGAGGGTTTTTCTCAGTGCAGCTCAGACTTGGGCAATGAGCCAGACTTGCACGGCACGTTGGACCTGCTAGAACGGTTTTCATGGACCTGTTCGAGTGCTGGGGAATTCAAGCTGTCCCAAAAAGGAGTGCAGCGCGTTGCCCTACACTCGGCATACACAGAGTGGCTCCGAAGGGCTATGGGCCTGGATGTGGCTTAGCGGGCCCATGGGGGCCTCGGGGTACTCAGTGTTCTTGCAGGAAATAGGGTGCCCACGCGAGGCTCCCAGATGTCCTGCAAAGCATACTGACATTAAAATAATGCAGAGCAGGGGCTTCCCTTGTGGTGCAATGTTTGGGAAACCACCTGCCGATGAAGCGGACATAGGTTCGAGCCCTGGTCCACCAAGATCTCACATGCTGCGGATTACTTAAGCCCGTGAACCACAACGACTGAGCCTGCGCTCTAGAGACCGGGAGCCACAACGACTGAGCCCGCATGCCAGAACTAATGAAGTCCACGTGCCTAGAGCCTGTGCGCCACAAAAAGAGGAGTCACCGCAATTAGAAGCCCGCGCACCGCAACGAAGAGTAGCCCCCGCTCGCGGCAACTAGAGAAAGCTCACATGCAGCAACGACGACCCAACACAGTAAAAAAAAAAATGATATATTAAATAAATAAATAAATAAATAGATAGATAAACAAATAAATAAATAAATAAACTAATGCAGAGCAGTGGCTACGGCCTCCTGAAAACTGCTGCACGCCTCCGCTTCTGCACGGCAATTCAGGGCCTTACCTTGAGGCAAGTGCTCATGCTGAGTGTCCCGTTAGCGCCACAGCATGGTAGGATGCTGACTTTCTACTCGAGCAGAGTGACTTCAGGTACGAGGCCCTCGAAGAATTCTACGCAGAGTGTTTTCTCATGGCAGCTCAGACGGGGGCCGTGACGAACACTTCCAGGGCACGTCCCACTGGCTAGAAATGTGGTCCTGAGGATGTTCCAGTGCTCTGGAAATGTAGCTGTCCTTAAGGAACGTGCAGTGTGTTGCCCATCACTCGGCATACAAACTGGGCCTCCGAGGGACCGACCTTTGGGCCTCGATGTTGCTCAGCAGGCCCACAGGTGTCTGGAGGTACTCAGGGTTCTTGGAGCGAAAATGATGCACACCCGAGGGGCCTACGAGTCCTGAAAAGGGTACTTCCTTTAAAATAAAGCAGAACAGGGGCTTCCCTGGTGGCGCAGTGGTTGAGAATTGAGAATATGCCTGCCAATGCAGGGGACACGGGTTCGAGCCCTGGTCTGAGAGGATCACACATGCCACGGAGAAACTGGGCCCGTGGGCCACAATGACTGAACCTGAGCGTCTGGAGCCTGTGCTCCACAACAAGAGAGGCCGCGATAGTGAGAGGCCCGCGCACTGCGAGGAAGAGTGGCCCCATTTGCCGCAACTGGAGAGAGCCCTAGCCCAGAAACGAAGACCCAACATAGCGATCAATCAATCAAAAACTAAACCTTAAAAAAAAATAAAAAATAAAAAAATAAAATAAAATCAAGCAGAACAGCGACTAAGACCTCATGGAAACAGCTGCATGCCTCCCTTTCTGCGCGGCTACTCAGGGACTTACCTCGAGGCCAGTACTCACGTTGAGTTTCCCTTTAGCTCTAGCGCGTGGCAGGATGAGCTCCACCCCGGCCATCGAAGCAGCCGGCATAGCTAGAGAAAACTCATTTTCTACCCAGAGCAATGCCTACAGTGGCTAGTGGCCTGTCAACAGCAGTCAATTTCAAGTAGCTTCAAGGCAGCATGAATGGAGCTTTCAAAATGGGAAAGCAATGCTAGTTCCATCAGGCCCCCATTTCAAAGGGCACACGCAGCATATATCCCGGTGCTTTCTAAGAAGTCCAAAGAGACACAGGTTACCCAGTGGTTCCTTCCCTGAATCAACTCCTCGAAGCAGGGTGTTCTGCAAATAGCGAACTGCCTCAACGAAGGAACGCCCCAGCTAGGCCTCCGGGCCCGTGGCTCTTCAAAAGCCTGCAGTGTTACCAGAGGAACTGGGCTTTAGTTGCAGGCGGAACGCAAGCCGACTTTCTCTTGGAGGCAGGGAGACTTCAGGCAGGGACTCCCAGATGGAATACGAAGCCGAGGGTTTTTCTCAGTGCAGCTCAGACTTGGGCAATGAGCCAGACTTGCACGGCACGTTGGACCTGCTAGAACGGTTTTCGTGGACCTGTTCGAGTGCTGGGGAATTCAAGCTGTCCCAAGAAGGAGTGCAGCGCGTTGCCCTACACTCGGCATACACAGAGTGGCTCCGAAGGGCTATGGGCCTGGATGTGGCTTAGCGGGCCCATGGGGGCCTCGGGGTACTCAGTGTTCTTGCAGGAAATAGGGTGCCCACGCGAGGCTCCCAGATGTCCTGCAAAGCATACTGACATTAAAATAATGCAGAGCAGGGGCTTCCCTTGTGGTGCAATGTTTGGGAAACCACCTGCCGATGAAGCGGACATAGGTTCGAGCCCTGGTCCACCAAGATCTCACATGCTGCGGATTACTTAAGCCCGTGAACCACAACGACTGAGCCTGCGCTCTAGAGACCGGGAGCCACAACGACTGAGCCCGCATGCCAGAACTAATGAAGTCCACGTGCCTAGAGCCTGTGCGCCACAAAAAGAGGAGTCACCGCAATTAGAAGCCCGCGCACCGCAACGAAGAGTAGCCCCCGCTCGCTGCAACTAGAGAAAGCTCACATGCAGCAACGACGACCCAACACAGTAAAAAAAAAATGATATATTAAATAAATAAATAAATAGATAGATAAACAAATAAATAAATAAATAAACTAATGCAGAGCAGTGGCTACGGCCTCCTGAAAACTGCTGCACGCCTCCGCTTCTGCACGGCAATTCAGGGCCTTACCTTGAGGCAAGTGCTCACGCTGAGTGTCCCGTTAGCGCCACAGCATGGTAGGATGCTGACTTTCTACTCGAGCAGAGTGAATTCAGGTACGAGGCCCTCGAAGAATTCTACGCAGAGTGTTTTCTCATGGCAGCTCAGACGGGGGCCGTGACGAACACTTCCAGGGCACGTCCCACTGGCTAGAAATGTGGTCCTGAGGTTGTTCCAGTGCTCTGGAAATGTAGCTGTCCTTAAGGAACGTGCAGTGTGTTGCCCATCACTCGGCATACACACAGGGCCTCCGAGGGACCGACCTTTGGGCCTCGATGTTGCTCAGCAGGCCCACAGGTGTCTGGAGGTACTCAGGGTTCTTGGAGGGAAAATGATGCACACCCGAGGGGCCTACGAGTCCTGAAAAGGGTACTTCCTTTAAAATAAAGCAGAACAGGGGCTTCCCTGGTGGTGCAGTGGTTGAGAATATGCCTGCCAATGCAGGGGACTCGGGTTCGAGCACTGGTCTGAGCCTATCACACATGCCGTGGAGAAACTAGGCCCGTGGGCCACAATGACTGAACCTGCGCGTCTGGAGCCTGTGCTCCGCAACAAGAGAGTCCGCGATAGTGAGAGGCTCGCGCACCGCGATGAAGAGTGGCCCCAATTGCCGCAACTGGAGAGAGCCCTAGCCCAGAAACGAAGACCCAACATAGCGATCAATCAATCAAAAAATAAACCTTAAAACAAAATAAAAAATAAAAAAATAAAATAAAATCAAGCAGAACAGCGACTAAGACCTCATGGAAACAGCTGCATGCCTCCCTTTCTGCGCGGCTACTCAGGGACTTACCTCGAGGCCAGTACTCACGTTGAGTTTCCCTTTAGCTCTAGAGCGTGGCAGGATGAGCTCCAACCCGCCCATCGAAGCAGCCGGCACAGCTAGAGAAAACTCATTTTCTACCCAGAGCCATGCCTACAGTGGCTAGTGGCCTGTCAACAGCAGTCAATTTCAAGTAGCTTCAAGGCAGCATGAATGGAGCTTTCAAAATGGGAAAGCAAGGCTAGTTCCATTAGGCCCCCATTTCCAAGGGCACACGCAGCATATATCCCGGTGCTTTCTAAGAAGTCCAAAGAGACACAGGTTACCCTGTGGTTCCTTCCCTGAATCAACTCCTCGAAGCAGGGTGTTCTGCAAATAGCGAACTGCCTCAACGAAGGAAAGCCCCAGCTAGGCCTCCGGGCCCGTGGCTCTTCAAAAGCCTGCAGTGTTACCAGAGGAACTGGGCTTTAGTTGCAGGCGGAACGCAAGCCGACTTTCTCTTGGAGGCAGGGAGACTTCAGGCAGGGACTCCCAGATGGAATATGAAGCCGAGGGTTTTTCTCAGTGCAGCTCAGACTTGGGCAATGAGCCAGACTTGCGCGGCACGTTGGACCTGCTAGAACGGTGTTCGTGGTCCTGTTCGAGTGCTGGGGAATTCAAGCTGTCCCAAGAAGGAGTGCAGTGTGTTGCCCTACACTCGGCATACACAGAGTGGCTCCGAAGGGCTATGGGCCTGGATGTGGCTTAGCGGGCCCATGGGGGCCTCGGGGTACTCAGTGTTCTTGCAGGAAATAGGGTGCCCACGCGAGGCTCCTAGATGTCCTGCAAAGCATACTGACATTAAAATAATGCAGAGCAGGGGCTTCCCTTGTGGTGCAATGTTTGGGAATCCACCTGCCGATGAAGCGGACATAGGTTCGAGCCCTGGTCCACCAAGATCTCACATGCTGCGGAATACTTAAGCCCGTGAAACACAACGACTGAGCCTGCGCTCTAGAGACCGGGAGCCACAACGACTGAGCCCGCATGCCAGAACTAATGAAGTCCACGTGCCTAGAGCCTGTGCTCCACAACAAGAGGAGTCACCGCAATTAGAAGCCCACGAACCGCAACGAAGAGTAGCCCCCGCTCGCTGCAACTAGAGAAAGCTCACATGCAGCAACGACGACCCAACACAGTAAAAAAAAAAATGATATATTAAATAAATAAATAAATAGATTGATAGATAAACAAATAAATAAATAAATAAACTAATGCAGAGCAGTGGGTACGGCCTCCTGAAAACTGCTGCACGCCTCCGCTTCTGCACGGCAATTCAGGGCCTTACCTTGAGGCAAGTGCTCACGCTGAGTGTCCCGGTAGCGCCACAGCATGGTAGGATGCTGACTTTCTACTCGAGCAGAGTGACTTCAGGTACGAGGCCCTCGAAGAATTCTACGCAGAGTGTTTTCTCATGGCAGCTCAGACGGGGGCCGTGACGAACACTTCCAGGGCACGTCGCACTGGCTAGCAATGTGGTCCTGGGGCTGTTCCAGTGCTCTGGAAATGTAGCTCTCCTTAAGGAACAGGCAGTGTGTTGCCCATCACTCGGCATACACAGAGGGCCTCCGAGGGACCGACCTTTGGGCCTCGATGTTGCTCAGCAGGCCCACAGGAGTCTGGAGATACTCAGGGTTCTTGGAGGGAAAATGATGCATACCCGAGGGGCCTACGAGTCCTGAAAAGGGTACTTCCTTTAAAATAAAGCAGAACAGGGGCTTCCCTGGTGGTGCAGTGGTTGAGAATATGCCTGCCAGTGCAGGGGACACGGGTTCGAGCCCTGGTCTGAGAGGATCACACATGCCGCGGAGAAACTGGGCCCGTGGGCCACAATGACTGAACCTGCACGTCTGGAGCCTGTGCTCCGCAACAAGAGAGTCCGCGATAGTGAGAGGCCCGTGCACCGCGATGAAGAGTGGCCCCAATTGCCGCAACTGGAGAGAGCCCTAGCACAGAAACGAAGACCCAACATAGCGATCAATCAATCAAAAAATAAACCATAAAAAAAAATAAAAAATAAAAAAATAAAATAAAATCAAGCAGAACAGCGACTAAGACCTCATGGAAACAGCTGCATGCCTCCCTTTCTGCGCGGCTACTCAGGGACTTACCTCGAGGCCAGTACTCACGTTGAGTTTCCCTTTAGCTCTAGAGCGTGGCAGGATGAGCTCCAACCCGCCCATCGAAGCAGACGGCATAGCTAGAGAAAACTCATTTTCTACCCAGAGCCATGCCTACAGTGGCTCGTGGCCTGTCAACAGCACTCAATTTCAAGTAGCTTCAAGGCAGCATGAATGGAGCTTTCAAAATGGGAAAGCAAGGCTAGTTCCATCAGGCCCCCATTTCCAAGGGCACACACAGCATATATCCCGGTGCTTTCTAAGAAGTCCAAAGAGACACAGGTTACCCAGTGGTTCCTTCCCTGAATCAACTCCTCGCAGCAGGGTGTTCTGCAAATAGCGAACTGCCTCAACGAAGGAACGCCCCAGCTAGGCCTCCGGGCCCGTGGCTCTTCAAAAGCCTGCAGTGTTACCAGAGGAACTGGGCTTTAGTTGCAGGCGGAACGCAAGCCGACTTTCTCTTGGAGGCAGGGAGACTTCAGGCAGGGACTCCCAGATGGAATACGAAGCCGAGGGTTTTTCTCAGTGCAGCTCAGACTTGGGCAATGAGCCAGACTTGCACGGCACGTTGGACCTGCTAGAACGCTGTTCGTGGTCCTGTTCGAGTGCTGGGGAATTCAAGCTGTCCCAAGAAGGAGTGCAGTGTGTTGCCCTACACTCGGCATACACAGAGTGGCTCCGAAGGGCTATGGGCCTGGATGTGGCTTAGCGGGCCCATGGGGGCCTCGGGGTACTCAGTGTTCTTGCAGGAAATAGGGTGCCCACGCGAGGCTCCTAGATGTCCTGCAAAGCATACTGACATTAAAATAATGCAGAGCAGGGGCTTCCCTTGTGGTGCAATGTTTGGGAATCCACCTGCCGATGAAGCGGACATAGGTTCGAGCCCTGGTCCACCAAGATCTCACATGCTGCGGAATACTTAAGCCCGTGAAGCACAACGACTGAGCCTGCGCTCTACAGACCGGGAGCCACAACGACTGAGCCCACATGCCAGAACTAATGAAGTCCACGTGCCTAGAGCCTGTGCTCCACAACAAGAGGAGTCACCGCAATTAGAAGCCCGCGCACCGCAACGAAGAGTAGCCCCCGCTCGCTGCAACTAGAGAAAGCTCACATGCAGCAACGATGACCCAACACAGTAAAAAAAAAATGATATATTAAATAAATAAATAAATAGATAGATAGATAAACAAATAAATAAATAAATAAACTAATGCAGAGCAGTGGCTACGGCCTCCTGAAAACTGCTGCACGCCTCCGCTTCTGCACGGCAATTCAGGGCCTTACCTTGAGGCCAGTGCTCACGCTGAGTGTCCCGGTAGCGCCACAGCATGGTAGGATGCTGACTTTCTACTCGAGCAGAGTGACTTCAGGTACGAGGCCCTCGAAGAATTCTACACAGAGTGTTTTCTCATGGCAGCTCAGACGGGGGCCGTGACGAACACTTCCAGGGCACGTCGCACTGGCTAGCAATGTGGTCCTGGGGCTGTTCCAGTGCTCTGGAAATGTAGCTCTCCTTAAGGAACAGGCAGTGTGTTGCCCATCACTCGGCATACACAGAGGGCCTCCGAGGGACCGACCTTTGGGCCTCGAGGTTGCTCAGCAGGCCCACAGGTGTCTGGAGGTACTCAGGGTTCTTGGAGGGAAAATGATGCATACCCAAGGGGCCTACGAGTCCTGAAAAGGGTACTTCCTTTAAAATAAAGCAGAACAGGGGCTTCCCTGGTGGCGCAGTGGTTGAGAATTGAGAATATGCCTGCCAATGCAGGGGACACGGGTTCGAGCCCTGGTCTGAGAGGATCACACATGCCGCGGAGAAACTGGGCCCGTGGGCCACAATGACTGAACCTGCGCGTCTGGAGCCTGTGCTCCACAACAAGAGAGGCCGCGATAGTGAGAGGCCCGCGCACTGCGAGGAAGAGTGGCCCCATTTGCCGCAACTGGAGAGAGCCCTAGCCCAGAAACGAAGACCCAACATAGCGATCAATCAATCAAAAACTAAACCTTAAAAAAAAGTAAAAAATAAAAAAATAAAATAAAATCAAGCAGAACAGCGACTAAGACCTCATGGAAACAGCTGCATGCCTCCCTTTCTGCGCGGCTACTCAGGGACTTACCTCGAGGCCAGTACTCACGTTGAGTTTCCCTTTAGCTCTAGCGCGTGGCAGGATGAGCTCCACCCCGGCCATCGAAGCAGCCGGCACAGCTAGAGAAAACTCATTTTCTACCCAGAGCAATGCCTACAGTGGCTAGTGGCCTGTCAACAGCAGTCAATTTCAAGTAGCTGCAAGGCAGCATGAATGGAGCTTTCAAAATGGGAAAGCAATGCTAGTTCCATCAGGCCCCCATTTCAAAGGGCACACGCAGCATATATCCCGGTGCTTTCTAAGAAGTCCAAAGAGACACAGGTTACCCAGTGGTTCCTTCCCTGAATCAACTCCTCGAAGCAGGGTGTTCTGCAAATAGCGAACTGCCTCAACGAAGGAACGCCCCAGCTAGGCCTCCGGGCCCGTGGCTCTTCAAAAGCCTGCAGTGTTACCAGAGGAACTGGGCTTTAGTTGCAGGCGGAACGCAAGCCGACTTTCTCTTGGAGGCAGGGAGACTTCAGGCAGGGACTCCCAGATGGAATACGAAGCCGAGGGTTTTTCTCAGTGCAGCTCAGACTTGGGCAATGAGCCAGACTTGCACGGCACGTTGGACCTGCTAGAACGGTTTTCGTGGACCTGTTCGAGTGCTGGGGAATTCAAGCTGTCCCAAAAAGGAGTGCAGCGCGTTGCCCTACACTCGGCATACACAGAGTGGCTCCGAAGGGCTATGGGCCTGGATGTGGCTTAGCGGGCCCATGGGGGCCTCGGGGTACTCAGTGTTCTTGCAGGAAATAGGGTGCCCACGCGAGGCTCCCAGATGTCCTGCAAAGCATACTGACATTAAAATAATGCAGAGCAGGGGCTTCCCTTGTGGTGCAATGTTTGGGAAACCACCTGCCGATGAAGCGGACATAGGTTCGAGCCCTGGTCCACCAAGATCTCACATGCTGCGGATTACTTAAGCCCGTGAACCACAACGACTGAGCCTGCGCTCTAGAGACCGGGAGCCACAACGACTGAGCCCGCATGCCAGAACTAATGAAGTCCACGTGCCTAGAGCCTGTGCGCCACAAAAAGAGGAGTCACCGCAATTAGAAGCCCGCGCACCGCAACGAAGAGTAGCCCCCGCTCGCTGCAACTAGAGAAAGCTCACATGCAGCAACGACGACCCAACACAGTAAAAAAAAAAATGATATATTAAATAAATAAATAAATAGATAGATAAACAAATAAATAAATAAATAAACTAATGCAGAGCAGTGGCTACGGCCTCCTGAAAACTGCTGCACGCCTCCGCTTCTGCACGGCAATTCAGGGCCTTACCTTGAGGCAAGTGCTCACGCTGAGTGTCCCGTTAGCGCCACAGCATGGTAGGATGCTGACTTTCTACTCGAGCAGAGTGAATTCAGGTACGAGGCCCTCGAAGAATTCTACGCAGAGTGTTTTCTCATGGCAGCTCAGACGGGGGCCGTGACGAACACTTCCAGGGCACGTCCCACTGGCTAGAAATGTGGTCCTGAGGTTGTTCCAGTGCTCTGGAAATGTAGCTGTCCTTAAGGAACGTGCAGTGTGTTGCCCATCACTCGGCATACACACAGGGCCTCCGAGGGACCGACCTTTGGGCCTCGATGTTGCTCAGCAGGCCCACAGGTGTCTGGAGGTACTCAGGGTTCTTGGAGCGAAAATGATGCACACCCGAGGGGCCTACGAGTCCTGAAAAGGGTACTTCCTTTAAAATAAAGCAGAACAGGGGCTTCCCTGGTGGTGCAGTTGTTGAGAATATGCCTGCCAATGCAGGGGACTCGGGTTCGAGCACTGGTCTGAGACGATCACACATGCCGCGGAGAAACTAGGCCAGTGGGCCACAATGACTGAACCTGCGCGTCTGGAGCCTGTGCTCCGCAACAAGAGAGTCCGCGATAGTGAGAGGCTCGCGCACCGCGATGAAGAGTGGCCCCAATTGCCGCAACTGGAGAGAGCCCTAGCCCAGAAACGAAGACCCAACATAGCGATCAATCAATCAAAAAATAAACCTTAAAACAAAATAAAAAATAAAAAAATAAAATAAAATCAAGCAGAACAGCGACTAAGACCTCATGGAAACAGCTGCATGCCTCCCTTTCTGCGCGGCTACTCAGGGACTTACCTCAAGGCCAGTACTCACGTTGAGTTTCCCTTTAGCTCTAGAGCGTGGCAGGATGAGACCCAACCCGCCCATCGAAGCAGCCGGCACAGCTAGAGAAAACTCATTTTCTACACAGAGCCATGCATACAGTGGCTAGTGGCCTGTCAACAGCAGTCAATTTCAAGTAGCTTCAAGGCAGCATGAATGGAGCTTTCAAAATGGGAAAGCAAGCCTAGTTCCATTAGGCCCCCATTTCCAAGGGCACACGCAGCATATATCCCGGTGCTTTCTAAGAAGTCCAAAGAGACACAGGTTACCCTGTGGTTCCTTCCCTGAATCAACTCCTCGCAGCAGGGTGTTCTGCAAATAGCGAACTGCCTCAACGAAGGAAAGCCCCAGCTAGGCCTCCGGGCCCGTGGCTCTTCAAAAGCCTGCAGTGTTACCAGAGGAACTGGGCTTTAGTTGCAGGTGGAACGCAAGCCGACTTTCTCTTGGAGGCAGGGAGACTTCAGGCAGGGACTCCCAGATGGAATACGAAGCCGAGGGTTTTTCTCAGTGCAGCTCAGACTTGGGCAATGAGCCAGACTTGCGCGGCACGTTGGACCTGCTAGAACGGTGTTCGTGGTCCTGTTCGAGTGCTGGGGAATTCAAGCTGTCCCAAGAAGGAGTGCAGTGTGTTGCCCTACACTCGGCATACACAGAGTGGCTCCGAAGGGCTATGGGCCTGGATGTGGCTTAGCGGGCCCATGGGGGCCTCGGGGTACTCAGTGTTCTTCCAGGAAATAGGGTGCCCACGCGAGGCTCCTAGATGTCGTGCAAAGCATACTGACATTAAAATAATGCAGAGCAGGGGCTTCCCTTGTGGTGCAATGTTTGGGAATCCACCTGCCGATGAAGCGGACATAGGTTCGAGCCCTGGTCCACCAAGATCTCACATGCTGCGGAATACTTAAGCCCGTGAACCACAACGACTGAGCCTGCGCTCTAGAGCCCGGGAGCCACAACGACTGATCCCGCATGCCAGAACTAATGAAGTCCACGTGCCTAGAGCCTGTGCTCCACAACAAGAGGAGTCACCGCAATTAGAAGCCCGCGCACCGCAACGAAGAGTAGCCCCCGCTCGCTGCAACTAGAGAAAGCTCACATGCAGCAACGACGACCCAACACAGTAAAAAAAAAAATGATGTATTAAATAAATAAATAAATAGATAGATAGATAAACAAATAAATAAACCAATGCAGAGCAGTGGGTACGGCCTCCTGAAAACTGCTGCACGCCTCCGCTTCTGCACGGCAATTCAGGGCCTTACCTTGAGGCAAGTGCTCACGCTGAGTGTCCCGGTAGCGCCACAGCATGGTAGGGTGCTGACTTTCTCCTCGAGCAGAGTGACTTCAGGTACGAGGCCCTCGAAGAATTCTACGCAGAGTGTTTTCTCATGGCAGCTCAGACGGGGGCCGTGACGAACACTTCCAGGGCACGTACCACAGGCTAGAAATGTGGTCCTGAGGTTGTTCCAGTGCTCTGGAAATGTAGCTGTCCTTAAGGAACGTGCAGTGTATTGCCCATCACTCGGCATACACAGAGGGCCTCTGAGGGACCGACCTTTGGGCCTCGATGTTGCTCAGCAGGCCCACAGGTGTCTGGAGGTACTCAGGGTTCTTGGAGAGAAAATGATGCACACCCGAGGGCCCTACGAGTCCTGAAAAGGGTACTTCCTTTAAAATAAAGCAGAACAGGGGCTTCCCTGGTGGCGCAGTGGTTGAGAATTGAAAATATGCCTGCCAGTGCAGGGGACACGGGTTCGAGCCCTGGTCTGAGAGGATCACACATGCCGCGGAGAAACTGGGCCCGTGGGCCACAATGACTGAACCTGCACGTCTGGAGCCTGTGCTCCACAACAAGAGAGGCCGAGATAGTGAGAGGCCCGCGCACTGCGAGGAAGAGTGGCCCCATTTGCCGCAACTGGAGAGAGCCCTAGCCCAGAAACGAAGACCCAACATAGCGATCAATCAATCAAAAAATAAACCTTAAAAAAAAATAAAAAATAAAAAAATAAAATAAAATCAAGCAGAACAGTGACTAAGACATTATGGAAACAGCTGCATGCCTCCCTTTCTGCGCGGCTACTCAGGGACTTACTTCGAAGACAGTACTCACGTTGAGTTTCCCTTTAGCTCTGGAGCGTGGCAGGAAGAGCTCCACCCCGGCCATCGAAGCAGCCGGCATAGCTAGAGAAAACTCATTTTCTACCCAGAGCAATGCCTACAGTGGCTAGTGGCCTGTCAACAGCACTCAATTTCAAGTAGCTTCAAGGCAGCATGAATGGAGCTTTCAAAATGGGAAAGCAATGCTAGTTCCATCAGGCCCCCATTTCAAAGGGCACACGCAGCATATATCCCGGTGCTTTCTAAGGAGTCCAAAGAGACACAGGTTACCCAGTGGTTCCTTCCCTGAATCAACTCCTCGAAGCAGGGTGTTCTGCAAATAGCGAACTGCCTCAACAAAGGAACGCCCCAGCTAGGCCTCCGGGCCCGTGGCTCTTCAAAAGCCTGCAGTGTTACCAGAGGAACTGGGCTTTAGTTGCAGGCGGAACGCAAGCCGACTTTCTCTTGGAGGCAGGGAGACTTCAGGCAGGGACTCCCAGATGGAATACGAAGCCGAGGGTTTTTCTCAGTGCAGCTCAGACTTGGGCAATGAGCCAGACTTGCACGGCACGTTGGACCTGCTAGAACGGTGTTCGTGGACCTGTTCGAGTGCTGGGGAATTCAAGCTGTCCCAGAAAGGAGTGCAGTGCGTTGCCCTACACTCGGCATACACAGAGTGGCTCCGAAGGGCTATGGGCCTGGATGTGGCTTAGCGGGCCCATGGGGGCCTCGGGGTACTCAGTGTTCTTGCAGGAAATAGAGTGCCCACGCGAGGCTCCCAGATGTCCTGCAAAGCATACTGAGATTAAAATAATGCAGAGCAGGGGCTTCCCTTGTGGTGCAATGTTTGGGAATCCACCTGCCGATGAAGCGGACATAGGTTCGAGCCCTGGTCCACCAAGATCTCACATGCTGCGGAGTACTTAAGCCTGTGAACCACAACGACTGAGCCTGGGCTCTAGAGACCGGGAGCCACAACGACTGAGCCCGCATGCCAGAACTAATGAAGTCCACATGCCTAGAGCCTGTGCTCCACAACAAGAGGAGTCACCGCAATTAGAAGCCCGCGCACCGCAACGAAGAGTAGCCCCCGCTCGCTGCAACTAGAGAAAGCTCACATGCAGCAACGACGACCCAACACAGGAAAAAAAAAAATGATATATTAAATAAATAAATAAATAGATAGATAAACAAATAAATAAATAAATAAACTAATGCAGAGCAGTGGCTACGGCCTCCTGAAAACTGCTGCACGCCTCCGCTTCTGCACGGCAATTCAGGGCCTTACCTTGAGGCAAGTGCTCACGCTGAGTGTCCCGGTAGCGCCACAGCATGGTAGGATGCTGACTTTCTCCTCGAGCAGAGTGACTTCAGGTACGAGGCCCTCGAAGAATTCTACGCAGAGTGTTTTCTCATGGCAGCTCAGACGGGGGCCGTGACGAACACTTCCAGGGCACATCGCACTGGCTAGAAATGTGGTCCTGGGGCTGTTCCAGTGCTCTGGAAATGTAGCTCTCCTTAAGGAACAGGCAGTGTGTTGCCCATCACTCGGCATACACAGAGGGCCTCCGAGGGACCGACCTTTGGGCCTCGATGTTGCTCAGCAGGCCCACAGGAGTCTGGAGGTACTCAGGGTTCTTGGAGGGAAAATGATGCATACCCGAGTGGCCTACGAGTCCTGAAAAGGGTACTTCCTTTAAAATAAAGCAGAACAGGGGCTTCCCTGGTGGCGCAGTGGTTGAGAATATGCCTGCCAGTGCAGGGGACACGGGTTCGAGCCCTGGTCTGAGAGGATCACACATGCCGCGGAGAAACTGGGCCCGTGGGCCACAATGACTGAACCTGCACGTCTGGAGCCTGTGCTCCGCAACAAGAGAGTCCGCGATAGTGAGAGGCCCGTGCACCACGATGAAGAGTGGCCCCAATTGCCGCAACTGGAGAGAGCCCTAGCACAGAAACGAAGACCCAACATAGCGATCAATCAATCAAAAAATAAACCTTAAAAAAAAATAAAAAATAAAAAAATAAAATAAAATCAAGCAGAACAGCGACTAAGACCTCATGGAAACAGCTGCATGCCTCCCTTTCTGCGCGGCTACTCAGGGACTTACCTCGAGGCCAGTACTCACGTTGAGTTTCCCTTTAGCTCTAGAGCGTGGCAGGATGAGCTCCAACCCGCCCATCGAAGCAGACGGCATAGCTAGAGAAAACTCATTTTCTACCCAGAGCCATGCCTACAGTGGCTCGTGGCCTGTCAACAGCACTCAATTTCAAGTAGCTTCAAGGCAGCATGAATGGAGCTTTCAAAATGGGAAAGCAAGGCTAGTTCCATCAGGCCCCCATTTCCAAGGGCACACACAGCATATATCCCGGTGCTTTCTAAGAAGTCCAAAGAGACACAGGTTACCCAGTGGTTCCTTCCCTGAATCAACTCCTCGCAGCAGGGTGTTCTGCAAATAGCGAACTGCCTCAACGAAGGAATGCCCCAGCTAGGCCTCCGGGCCCGTGGCTCTTCAAAAGCCTGCAGTGTTACCAGAGGAACTGGGCTTTAGTTGCAGGCGGAACGCAAGCCGACTTTCTCTTGGAGGCAGGGAGACTTCAGGCAGGGACTCCCAGATGGAATATGAAGCCGAGGGTTTTTCTCAGTGCAGCTCAGACTTGGGCAATGAGCCAGACTTGCACAGCACGTTGGACCTGCTAGAACGGTGTTCGTGGTCCTGTTCGAGTGCTGGGGAATTCAAGCTGTCCCAAGAAGGAGTGCAGTGTGTTGCCCTACACTCGGCATACACAGAGTGGCTCCGAAGGGCTATGGGCCTGGATGTGGCTTAGCGGGCCCATGGGGGCCTCGGGGTACTCAGTGTTCTTGCAGGAAATAGGGTGCCCACACGAGGCTCCTAGATGTCCTGCAAAGCATACTGACATTAAAATAATGCAGAGCAGGGGCTTCCCTTGTGGTGCAATGTTTGGGAATCCACCTGCCGATGCCGCGGACATGGGTTCGAGCCCTGGTCCACCAAGATCTCACATGCTGCGGAGTACTTAAGCCCGTGAACCACAACGACTGAGCCTGCGCTCTAGAGACCGGGAGCCACAACGACTGAGCCCGCATGCCAGAACTAATGAAGTCCACGTGCCTAGAGCCTGTGCGCCACAAAAAGAGGAGTCACCGCAATTAGAAGCCCGCGCACCGCAACGAAGAGTAGCCCCCGCTCGCTGCAACTAGAGAAAGCTCACATGCAGCAACGACGACCCAACACAGTAAAAAAAAAATGATATATTAAATAAATAAATAAATAGATAGATAAACAAATAAATAAATAAATAAACTAATGCAGAGCAGTGGCTACGGCCTCCTGAAAACTCCTGCACGCCTCCGCTTCTGCACGGCAATTCAGGGCCTTACCTTGAGGCAAGTGCTCACGCTGAGTGTCCCGGTAGCGCCACAGCATGGTAGGATGCTGACTTTCTCCTCGAGCAGAGTGACTTCAGGTACGAGGCCCTCGAAGAATTCTCCGCAGAGTGTTTTCTCATGGCAGCTCAGATGGGGGCCATGACGAACACTTCCAGGGCACGTCGCACTGGCTAGAAACGTGGTCCTGGGGCTCTTCCAGTGCTCTGGAAATGTAGCTCTCCTTAAGGAACAGGCAGTGTGTTGCCCATCACTCGGCATACACAGAGGGCCTCCGAGGGACCGACCTTTGGGCCTCGAGGTTGCTCAGCAGGCCCACAGGTGTCTGGAGGTACTCAGGGTTCTTGGAGCGAAAATGATGCACACCCGAGGGGCCTACGAGTCCTGAAAAGGGTACTTCCTTTAAAATAAAGCAGAACAGGGGCTTCCCTGGTGGCGCAGTGGTTGAGAATATGCCTGCCAATGCAGGGGACTCGGGTTCGAGCACTGGTCTGAGACGATCACACATGCCGCGGAGAAACTAGGCCCGTGGGCCACAATGACTGAACCTGCGCGTCTGGAGCCTGTGCTCCGCAACAAGAGAGTCCGCGATAGTGAGAGGCCCGCGCACCGCGATGAAGAGTGGCCCCAATTGCCGCAACTGGAGAGAGCCCTAGCACAGAAACGAAGACCCAACATAGCGATCAATCAATCAAAAAATAAACCTTAAAAAAAAATAAAAAATAAAAAAATAAAATAAAATCAAGCAGAACAGCGACTAAGACCTCATGGAAACAGCTGCATGCCTCCCTTTCTGCGCGGCTACTCAGGGACTTACCTCGAGGCCAGTACTCACGTTGAGTTTCCCTTTAGCTCTAGAGCGTGGCAGGATGAGCTCCAACCCGCCCATCGAAGCAGACGGCATAGCTAGAGAAAACTCATTTTCTACCCAGAGCCATGCCTACAGTGGCTCGTGGCCTGTCAACAGCACTCAATTTCAAGTAGCTTCAAGGCAGCATGAATGGAGCTTTCAAAATGGGAAAGCAAGGCTAGTTCCATCAGGCCCCCATTTCCAAGGGCACACACAGCATATATCCCGGTGCTTTCTAAGAAGTCCAAAGAGACACAGGTTACCCAGTGGTTCCTTCCCTGAATCAACTCCTCGCAGCAGGGTGTTCTGCAAATAGCGAACTGCCTCAACGAAGGAATGCCCCAGCTAGGCCTCCGGGCCCGTGGCTCTTCAAAAGCCTGCAGTGTTACCAGAGGAACTGGGCTTTAGTTGCAGGCGGAACGCAAGCCGACTTTCTCTTGGAGGCAGGGAGACTTCAGGCAGGGACTCCCAGATGGAATATGAAGCCGAGGGTTTTTCTCAGTGCAGCTCAGACTTGGGCAATGAGCCAGACTTGCACAGCACGTTGGACCTGCTAGAACGGTGTTCGTGGTCCTGTTCGAGTGCTGGGGAATTCAAGCTGTCCCAAGAAGGAGTGCAGTGTGTTGCCCTACACTCGGCATACACAGAGTGGCTCCGAAGGGCTATGGGCCTGGATGTGGCTTAGCGGGCCCATGGGGGCCTCGGGGTACTCAGTGTTCTTGCAGGAAATAGGGTGCCCACACGAGGCTCCTAGATGTCCTGCAAAGCATACTGACATTAAAATAATGCAGAGCAGGGGCTTCCCTTGTGGTGCAATGTTTGGGAATCCACCTGCCGATGCCGCGGACATGGGTTCGAGCCCTGGTCCACCAAGATCTCACATGCTGCGGAGTACTTAAGCCCGTGAACCACAACGACTGAGCCTGCGCTCTAGAGACCGGGTGCCACAACGACTGAGCCCGCATGCCAGAACTAATGAAGTCCACGTGCCTAGAGCCTGTGCGCCACAAAAAGAGGAGTCACCGCAATTAGAAGCCCGCGCACCGCAACGAAGAGTAGCCCCCGCTCGCTGCAACTAGAGAAAGCTCACATGCAGCAACGACGACCCAACACAGTAAAAAAAAAATGATATATTAAATAAATAAATAAATAGATAGATAAACAAATAAATAAATAAATAAACTAATGCAGAGCAGTGGCTACGGCCTCCTGAAAACTCCTGCACGCCTCCGCTTCTGCACGGCAATTCAGGGCCTTACCTTGAGGCAAGTGCTCACGCTGAGTGTCCCGGTAGCGCCACAGCATGGTAGGATGCTGACTTTCTCCTCGAGCAGAGTGACTTCAGGTACGAGGCCCTCGAAGAATTCTCCGCAGAGTGTTTTCTCATGGCAGCTCAGATGGGGGCCATGACGAACACTTCCAGGGCACGTCGCACTGGCTAGAAACGTGGTCCTGGGGCTCTTCCAGTGCTCTGGAAATGTAGCTCTCCTTAAGGAACAGGCAGTGTGTTGCCCATCACTCGGCATACACAGAGGGCCTCCGAGGGACCGACCTTTGGGCCTCGAGGTTGCTCAGCAGGCCCACAGGTGTCTGGAGGTACTCAGGGTTCTTGGAGCGAAAATGATGCACACCCGAGGGGCCTACGAGTCCTGAAAAGGGTACTTCCTTTAAAATAAAGCAGAACAGGGGCTTCCCTGGTGGCGCAGTGGTTGAGAATATGCCTGCCAATGCAGGGGACTCGGGTTCGAGCACTGGTCTGAGACGATCACACATGCCGCGGAGAAACTAGGCCCGTGGGCCACAATGACTGAACCTGCGCGTCTGGAGCCTGTGCTCCGCAACAAGAGAGTCCGCGATAGTGAGAGGCCCGCGCACCGCGATGAAGAGTAGCCCCAATTGCCGCAACTGGAGAGAGCCCTAGCACAGAAACGAAGACCCAACATAGCGATCAATCAATCAAAAAATAAACCTTAAAAAAAAATAAAAAATAAAAAAATAAAATAAAATCAAGCAGAACAGCGACTAAGACCTCATGGAAACAGCTGCATGCCTCCCTTTCTGCGCGGCTACTCAGGGACTTACCTCGAGGCCAGTACTCACGTTGAGTTTCCCTTTAGCTCTAGAGCGTGGCAGGATGAGCTCCAACCCGCCCATCGAAGCAGACGGCATAGCTAGAGAAAACTCATTTTCTACCCAGAGCCATGCCTACAGTGGCTCGTGGCCTGTCAACAGCACTCAATTTCAAGTAGCTTCAAGGCAGCATGAATGGAGCTTTCAAAATGGGAAAGCAAGGCTAGTTCCATCAGGCCCCCATTTCCAAGGGCACACACAGCATATATCCCGGTGCTTTCTAAGAAGTCCAAAGAGACACAGGTTACCCAGTGGTTCCTTCCCTGAATCAACTCCTCGCAGCAGGGTGTTCTGCAAATAGCGAACTGCCTCAACGAAGGAATGCCCCAGCTAGGCCTCCGGGCCCGTGGCTCTTCAAAAGCCTGCAGTGTTACCAGAGGAACTGGGCTTTAGTTGCAGGCGGAACGCAAGCCGACTTTCTCTTGGAGGCAGGGAGACTTCAGGCAGGGACTCCCAGATGGAATATGAAGCCGAGGGTTTTTCTCAGTGCAGCTCAGACTTGGGCAATGAGCCAGACTTGCACAGCACGTTGGACCTGCTAGAACGGTGTTCGTGGTCCTGTTCGAGTGCTGGGGAATTCAAGCTGTCCCAAGAAGGAGTGCAGTGTGTTGCCCTACACTCGGCATACACAGAGTGGCTCCGAAGGGCTATGGGCCTGGATGTGGCTTAGCGGGCCCATGGGGGCCTCGGGGTACTCAGTGTTCTTGCAGGAAATAGGGTGCCCACACGAGGCTCCTAGATGTCCTGCAAAGCATACTGACATTAAAATAATGCAGAGCAGGGGCTTCCCTTGTGGTGCAATGTTTGGGAATCCACCTGCCGATGCCGCGGACATGGGTTCGAGCCCTGGTCCACCAAGATCTCACATGCTGCGGAGTACTTAAGCCCGTGAACCACAACGACTGAGCCTGCGCTCTAGAGACCGGGTGCCACAACGACTGAGCCCGCATGCCAGAACTAATGAAGTCCACGTGCCTAGAGCCTGTGCGCCACAAAAAGAGGAGTCACCGCAATTAGAAGCCCGCGCACCGCAACGAAGAGTAGCCCCCGCTCGCTGCAACTAGAGAAAGCTCACATGCAGCAACGACGACCCAACACAGTAAAAAAAAAATGATATATTAAATAAATAAATAAATAGATAGATAAACAAATAAATAAATAAATAAACTAATGCAGAGCAGTGGCTACGGCCTCCTGAAAACTCCTGCACGCCTCCGCTTCTGCACGGCAATTCAGGGCCTTACCTTGAGGCAAGTGCTCACGCTGAGTGTCCCGGTAGCGCCACAGCATGGTAGGATGCTGACTTTCTCCTCGAGCAGAGTGACTTCAGGTACGAGGCCCTCGAAGAATTCTCCGCAGAGTGTTTTCTCATGGCAGCTCAGATGGGGGCCATGACGAACACTTCCAGGGCACGTCGCACTGGCTAGAAACGTGGTCCTGGGGCTCTTCCAGTGCTCTGGAAATGTAGCTCTCCTTAAGGAACAGGCAGTGTGTTGCCCATCACTCGGCATACACAGAGGGCCTCCGAGGGACCGACCTTTGGGCCTCGAGGTTGCTCAGCAGGCCCACAGGTGTCTGGAGGTACTCAGGGTTCTTGGAGCGAAAATGATGCACACCCGAGGGGCCTACGAGTCCTGAAAAGGGTACTTCCTTTAAAATAAAGCAGAACAGGGGCTTCCCTGGTGGCGCAGTGGTTGAGAATATGCCTGCCAATGCAGGGGACTCGGGTTCGAGCACTGGTCTGAGACGATCACACATGCCGCGGAGAAACTAGGCCCGTGGGCCACAATGACTGAACCTGCGCGTCTGGAGCCTGTGCTCCGCAACAAGAGAGTCCGCGATAGTGAGAGGCCCGCGCACCGCGATGAAGAGTGGCCCCAATTGCCGCAACTGGAGAGAGCCCTAGCACAGAAACGAAGACCCAACATAGCGATCAATCAATCAAAAAATAAACCTTAAAAAAAATAAAAAAATAAAATAAAATAAAATCAAGCAGAACAGCGACTAAGACCTCATGGAAACAGCTGCATGCCTCCCTTTCTGCGCGGCTACTCAGGGACTTACCTCGAGGCCAGTACTCACGTTGAGTTTCCCTTTAGCTCTAGAGCGTGGCAGGATGAGCTCCAATCCGCCCATCGAAGCAGCCGGCATAGCTAGAGAAAACTCATTTTCTACCCAGAGCCATGCCTACAGTGGCTAGTGGCCTGTCAACAGCACTCAATTTCAAGTAGCTTCAAGGCAGCATGAATGGAGCTTTCAAAATGGGAAAGCAAGGCTAGTTCCATCAGGCCCCCATTTCCAAGGGCACACACAGCATATATCCCGGTGCTTTCTAAGAAGTCCAAAGAGACACAGGTTACCCTGTGGTTCCTTCCCTGAATCAAATCCTCGCAGCAGGGTGTTCTGCAAATAGCAAACGGCCTCAACGAAGGAACGCCCCAGCTAGGACTCCGGGCCCGTGGCTCTTCAAAAGCCTGCAGTGTTACCAGAGGAACTGGGCTTTAGTTGCAGGCGGAACGCAAGCCGACTTTCTCTTGGAGGCAGGGAGACTTCAGGCAGGGACTCCCAGATGGAATACGAAGCCGAGGGTTTTTCTCAGTGCAGCTCAGACTTGGGCAATGAGCCAGACTTGCACGGCACGGTGGACCTGCTAGAACGGTGTTCGTGGTCCTGTTCGAGTGCTGGGGAATTCAAGCTGTCCCAAGAAGGAGTGCAGTGTGTTGCCCTACACTCGGCATACACAGAGTGGCTCCGAAGGGCTATGGGCCTGGATGTGGCTTAGCGGGCCCATGGGGGCCTCGGGGTACTCAGTGTTCTTGCAGGAAATAGGGTGCCCACGCGAGGCTCCTAGATGTCCTGCAAAGCATACTGACATTAAAATAATGCAGAGCAGGGGCTTCCCTTTTGGTGCAATGTTTGGGAATCCACCTGCCGATGAAGCGGACATGGGTTCCAGCCCTGGTCCACCAAGATCTCACATGCTGCGGAATACTTAAGTCCGTGAACCACAACGACTGAGCCTGCGCTGTAGAGCCCGGGAGCCACAACGACTGAGCCCGCATGCCAGAACTAATGAAGTCCACGTGCCTAGAGCCTGTGCTCCACAACAAGTGGAGTCACCGCAATTAGAAGCCCGCGCACCGCAACGAAGAGTAGCCCCCGCTCGCTGCAACTAGAGAAAGCTCACATGCAGCAACGACGACCCAACACAGGAAAAAAAAAATGATATATTAAATAAATAAATAAATAAATAGATAGATAAACAAATAAATAAGTAAATAAACTAATGCAGAGCAGTGGCTACGGCCTCCTGAAAACTGCTGCACGCCTCCGCTTCTGCACGGCAATTCAGGGCCTTACCTTGAGGCAAGTGCTCACGCTGAGTGTCCCGGTAGCGCCACAGCATGGTAGGGTGCTGACTTTCTCCTCGAGCAGAGTGACTTCAGGTACGAGGCCCTCGAAGAATTCTACGCAGAGTGTTTTCTCATGGCAGCTCAGACGTGGGCCGTGACGAACACTTCCAGGGCACGTACCACAGGCTAGAAATGTGGTCCTGAGGTTGTTCCAGTGCTCTGGAAATGTAGCTGTCCTTAAGGAACGTGCAGTGTGTTGCCCATCACTCGGCATACACAGAGGGCCTCTGAGGGACCGACCTTTGGGCCTCGATGTTGCTCAGCAGGCCCACAGGTGTCTGGAGGTACTCAGGGTTCTTGGAGAGAAAATGATGCACACCCGAGGGCCCTACGAGTCCTGAAAAGGGTACTTCCTTTAAAATAAAGCAGAACAGGGGCTTCCCTGGTGGCGCAGTGGTTGAGAATTGAAAATATGCCTGCCAGGGCAGGGGACACGGGTTCGAGCCCTGGTCTGAGAGGATCACACATGCCGCGGAGAAACTGGGCCCGTGGGCCACAATGACTGAACCTGCACGTCTGGAGCCTGTGCTCCACAACAAGAGAGGCCAAGATAGTGAGAGGCCCGCGCACTGCGAGGAAGAGTGGCCCCATTTGCCGCAACTGGAGAGAGCCCTAGCCCAGAAACGAAGACCCAACATAGCGATCAATCAATCAAAAAATAAACCTTAAAAAAAAATAAAAAATAAAAAAATAAAATAAAATCAAGCAGAACAGTGACTAAGACATTATGGAAACAGCTGCATGCCTCCCTTTCTGCGCGGCTACTCAGGGACTTACTTCGAAGACAGTACTCACGTTGAGTTTCCCTTTAGCTCTGGAGCGTGGCAGGAAGAGCTCCACCCCGGCCATCGAAGCAGCCGGCATAGCTAGAGAAAACTCATTTTCTACCCAGAGCAATGCCTACAGTGGCTAGTGGCCTGTCAACAGCACTCAATTTCAAGTAGCTTCAAGGCAGCATGAATGGAGCTTTCAAAATGGGAAAGCAATGCTAGTTCCAACAGGCCCCCATTTCAAAGGGCACACGCAGCATATATCCCGGTGCTTTCTAAGGAGTCCAAAGAGACACAGGTTACCCAGTGGTTCCTTCCCTGAATCAACTCCTCGAAGCAGGGTGTTCTGCAAATAGCGAACTGCCTCAACGAAGGAACGCCCCAGCTAGGCCTCCGGGCCCGTGGCTCTTCAAAAGCCTGCAGTGTTACCAGAGGAACTGGGCTTTAGTTGCAGGCGGAACGCAAGCCGACTTTCTCTTGGAGGCAGGGAGACTTCAGGCAGGGACTCCCAGATGGAATACGAAGCCGAGGGTTTTTCTCAGTGCAGCTCAGACTTGGGCAATGAGCCAGACTTGCACGGCACGTTGGACCTGCTAGAACGGTGTTCGTGGACCTGTTCGAGTGCTGGGGAATTCAAGCTGTCCCAAAAAGGAGTGCAGTGCGTTGCCCTACACTCGGCATACACAGAGTGGCTCCGAAGGGCTATGGGCCTGGATGTGGCTTAGCGGGCCCATGGGGGCCTCGGGGTACTCAGTGTTCTTGCAGGAAATAGATTGCCCACGCGAGGCTCCCAGATGTCCTGCAAAGCATACTGACATTAAAATAATGCAGAGCAGGGGCTTCCCTTGTGGTGCAATGTTTGGGAATCCACCTGCCGATGAAGCGGACATAGGTTCGAGCCCTGGTCCACCAAGATCTCACATGCTGCGGAGTACTTAAGCCTGTGAACCACAACGACTGAGCCTGGGCTCTAGAGACCGGGAGCCACAACGACTGAGCCCGCATGCCAGAACTAATGAAGTCCACGTGCCTAGAGCCTGTGCTCCACAACAAGAGGCGTCACCGCAATTAGAAGCCCGCGCACCGCAACGAAGAGTAGCCCCCGCTCGCTGCAACTAGAGAAAGCTCACATGCAGCAACGACGACCCAACACAGGAAAAAAAAAATGATATATTAAATAAATAAATAAATAGATACATAGATAAACAAATAAATAAATAAATAAACTAATGCAGACCAGTGGCTTCGGCCTCCTGAAAACTGCTGCACGCCTCCGCTTCTGCACGGCAATTCAGGGCATTACCTTGAGGCAAGTGCTCACGCTGAGTGTCCCGGTAGCGCCACAGCATGGTAGGATGCTGACTTTCTCCTCGAGCAGAGTGACTTCAGGTACGAGGCCCTCGAAGAATTCTACGCAGAGTGTTTTCTCATGGCAGCTCAGACGGGGGCCGTGACGAACACTTCCAGGGCACATCGCACTGGCTAGAAATGTGGTCCTGGGGCTGTTCCAGTGCTCTGGAAATGTAGCTCTCCTTAAGGAACAGGCAGTGTGTTGCCCATCACTCGGCATACACAGAGGGCCTCCGAGGGACCGACCTTTGGGCCTCGAGGTTGCTCAGCAGGCCCACAGGAGTCTGGAGGTACTCAGGCTTCTTGGAGGGAAAATGATGCACACCCGAGGGGCCTACGAGTCCTGAAAAGGGTACTTCCTTTAAAATAAAGCAGAACAGGGGCTTCCCTGGTGGCGCAGTGGTTGAGAATATGCCTGCCAATGCAGGGGACACGGGTTCGAGCCCTGGTCTGAGAGGATCACACATGCCGCGGAGAAACTGGGCCCGTGGGCCACAATGACTGAACCTGCGCGTCTGGAGCCTGTGCTCCGCAACAAGAGAGTCCGCGATAGTGAGAGGCCCGCGCACCGCGATGAAGAGTGGCCCCAATTGCCGCAAATGGAGAGAGCCCTAGCACAGAAACGAAGACCCAACATAGCGATCAATCAATCAAAAAATAAACCTTAAAAAAAAATAAAAAATAAAAAAATAAAATAAAATCAAGCAGAGCAGCGACTAAGACCTCATGGAAACAGCTGCATGCCTCGCTTTCTGCGCGGCTACTCAGGGACTTACCTCGAGGACAGTACTCACGTTGAGTTTCCCTTTAGCTCTAGAGCGTGGCAGGATGAGCTCCAACCCGCCCATCGAAGCAGCCGGCACAGCTAGAGAAAACTCATTTTCTACCCAGAGCCATGCCTACAGTGGCTAGTGGCCTGTCAACAGCAGTCAATTTCAAGTAGCTTCAAGGCAGCATGAATGGAGCTTTCAAAATGGGAAAGCAAGGCTAGTTCCATCAGGCCCCCATTTCCAAGGGCACACGCAGCATATATCCCGGTGCTTTCTAAGAAGTCCAAAGAGACACAGGTTACCCTGTGGTTCCTTCCCTGAATCAACTCCTCGCAGCAGGGTGTTCTGCAAATAACGAACTGCCTCAACGAAGGAAAGCCCCAGCTAGGCCTCCGGGCCCGTGGCTCTTCAAAAGCCTGCAGTGTTACCAGAGGAACTGGGCTTTAGTTGCAGGCGGAACGCAAGCCGACTTTCTCTTGGAGGCAGGGAGACTTCAGGCAGGGACTCCCAGATGGAATACGAAGCCGAGGGTTTTTCTCAGTGCAGCTCAGACTTGGGCAATGAGCCAGACTTGCACGGCACGTTGGACCTGCTAGAACGGTGTTCGTCGTCCTGTTCGAGTGTTGGGGAATTCAAGCTGTCCCAAGAAGGAGTGCAGTGTGTTGCCCTACACTCGGCATACACAGAGTGGCTCCGAAGGGCTATGGGCCTGGATGTGGCTTAGCGGGCCCATGGGGGCCTCGGGGTACTCTGTGTTCTTCCAGGAAATAGGGTGCCCACGCGAGGCTCCTAGATGTCCTGCAAAGCATACTGACATTAAAATAATGCAGAGCAGGGGCTTCCCTTGTGGTGCAATGTTTGGGAATCCACCTGCCGATGAAGCGGACATAGGTTCGAGCCCTGGTCCACCAAGATCTCACATGCTGCGGAATACTTAAGCCCGTGAACCACAATGACTGAGCCTGCGCTCTAGAGACCGGGAGCCACAACGACTGAGCCCACATGCCAGAACTAATGAAGTCCACGTGCCTAGAGCCTGTGCGCCACAAAAAGAGGAGTCACCGCAATTAGAAGCCCGCGCACCGCAACGAAGAGTAGCCCCCGCTCGCTGCAACTAGAGAAAGCTCACATGCAGCAACGACGACCCAACACAGTAAAAAAAAAAATGATATATTAAATAAATAAATAAATAAATAGATAGATAAACAAATAAATAAGTAAATAAACTAATGCAGAGCAGTGGCTACGGCCTCCTGAAAACTGCTGCACGCCTCCGCTTCTGCACGGCAATTCAGGGCCTTACCTTGAGGCAAGTGCTCACGCTGAGTGTCCCGGTAGCGCCACAGCATGGTAGGATGCTGACTTTCTCCTCGAGCAGAGTGACTTCAGGTACGAGGCCCTCGAAGAATTCTACGCAGAGTGTTTTCTCATGGCAGCTCAGACGGGGGCCGTGACGAACACTTCCAGGGCACGTACCACAGGCTAGAAATCTGGTCCTGAGGTTGTTCCAGTGCTCTGGAAATGTAGCTGTCCTTAAGGAACGTGCAGTGTGTTGCCCATCACTCGGCATACACAGAGGGCCTCTGAGGGACCGACCTTTGGGCCTCGATGTTGCTCAGCAGGCCCACAGGTGTCTGGAGGTACTCAGGGTTCTTGGAGAGAAAATGATGCACACCCGAGGGCCCTACGAGTCCTGAAAAGGGTACTTCCTTTAAAATAAAGCAGAACAGGGGCTTCCCTGGTGGCGCAGTGGTTGAGAATTGAAAATATGCCTGCCAGTGCAGGGGACACGGGTTCGAGCCCTGGTCTGAGAGGATCACACATGCCGCGGAGAAACTGGGCCCGTGGGCCACAATGACTGAACCTGCACGTCTGGAGCCTGTGCTCCACAACAAGAGAGGCCGAGATAGTGAGAGGCCCGCGCACTGCGAGGAAGAGTGGCCCCATTTGCCGCAACTGGAGAGAGCCCTAGCCCAGAAACGAAGACCCAACATAGCGATCAATCAATCAAAAAATAAACCTTAAAAAAAAATAAAAAATAAAAAAATAAAATAAAATCAAGCAGAACAGTGACTAAGACCTTATGGAAACAGCTGCATGCCTCCCTTTCTGCGCGGCTACTCAGGGACTTACTTCGAAGACAGTACTCACGTTGAGTTTCCCTTTAGCTCTGGAGCGTGGCAGGAAGAGCTCCACCCCGGCCATCGAAGCAGCCGGCATAGCTAGAGAAAACTCATTTTCTACCCAGAGCAATGCCTACAGTGGCTAGTGGCCTGTCAACAGCACTCAATTTCAAGTAGCTTCAAGGCAGCATGAATGGAGCTTTCAAAATGGGAAAGCAATGCTAGTTCCATCAGGCCCCCATTTCAAAGGGCACACGCAGCATATATCCCGGTGCTTTCTAAGGAGTCCAAAGAGACACAGGTTACCCAGTGGTTCCTTCCCTGAATCAACTCCTCGAAGCAGGGTGTTCTGCAAATAGCGAACTGCCTCAACGAAGGAACGCCCCAGCTAGGCCTCTGGGCCCGTGGCTCTTCAAAAGCCTGCAGTGTTACCAGAGGAACTGGGCTTTAGTTGCAGGCGGAACGCAAGCCGACTTCCTCTTGGAGGCAGGGAGACTTCAGGCAGGGACTCCCAGATGGAATACGAAGCCGAGGGTTTTTCTCAGTGCAGCTCAGACTTGGGCAATGAGCCAGACTTGCACGGCACGTTGGACCTGCTAGAACGGTGTTCGTGGACCTGTTCGAGTGCTGGGGAATTCAAGCTGTCCCAAAAAGGAGTGCAGTGCGTTGCCCTACACTCGGCATACACAGAGTGGCTCCGAAGGGCTATGGGCCTGGATGTGGCTTAGCGGGCCCATGGGGGCCTCGGGGTACTCAGTGTTCTTGCAGGAAATAGAGTGCCCACGCGAGGCTCCCAGATGTCCTGCAAAGCATACTGACATTAAAATAATGCAGAGCAGGGGCTTCCCTTGTGGTGCAATGTTTGGGAATCCACCTGCCGATGAAGCGGACATAGGTTCGAGCCCTGGTCCACCAAGATCTCACATGCTGCGGAGTACTTAAGCCTGTGAACCACAACGACTGAGCCTGGGCTCTAGAGACCGGGAGCCACAACGACTGAGCCCGCATGCCAGAACTAATGAAGTCCACATGCCTAGAGCCTGTGCTCCACAACAAGAGGAGTCACCGCAATTAGAAGCCCGCGCACCGCAACGAAGAGTAGCCCCCGCTCGCTGCAACTAGAGAAAGCTCACATGCAGCAACGACGACCCAACACAGGAAAAAAAAAATGATATATTAAATAAATAAATAAATAGATAGATAGATAAACAAATAAATAAATAAATAAACTAATGCAGACCAGTGGCTTCGGCCTCCTGAAAACTGCTGCACGCCTCCGCTTCTGCACGGCAATTCAGGGCATTACCTTGAGGCAAGTGCTCACGCTGAGTGTCCCGGTAGCGCCACAGCATGGTAGGATGCTGACTTTCTCCTCGAGCAGAGTGACTTCAGGTACGAGGCCCTCGAAGAATTCTACGCAGAGTGTTTTCTCATGGCAGCTCAGACGGGGGCCGTGACGAACACTTCCAGGGCACATCGCACTGGCTAGAAATGTGGTCCTGGGGCTGTTCCAGTGCTCTGGAAATGTAGCTCTCCTTAAGGAACAGGCAGTGTGTTGCCCATCACTCGGCATACACAGAGGGCCTCCGAGGGACCGACCTTTGGGCCTCGAGGTTGCTCAGCAGGCCCACAGGAGTCTGGAGGTACTCAGGCTTCTTGGAGGGAAAATGATGCACACCCGAGGGGCCTACGAGTCCTGAAAAGGGTACTTCCTTTAAAATAAAGAAGAACAGGGGCTTCCCTGGTGGCGCAGTGGTTGAGAATATGCCTGCCAATGCAGGGGACACGGGTTCGAGCCCTGGTCTGAGAGGATCACACATGCCGCGGAGAAACTGGGCCCGTGGGCCACAATGACTGAACCTGCACGTCTGGAGCCTGTGCTCCGCAACAAGAGAGTCCGCGATAGTGAGAGGCCCGTGCACCGCGATGAAGAGTGGCCCCAATTGCCGCAACTGGAGAGAGCCCTAGCACAGAAACGAAGACCCAACATAGCGATCAATCAGTCAAAAAATAAACCTTAAAAAAAAATAAAAAATAAAAAAATAAAATAAAATCAAGCAGAACAGCGACTAAGACCTCATGGAAACAGCTGCATGCCTATCTTTCTGCGCGGCTACTCAGGGACTTACCTCGAGGCCAGTACTCACGTTGAGTTTCCCTTTAGCTCTAGAGCGTGGCAGGATGAGCTCCAACCCGCCCATCGAAGCAGACGGCATAGCTAGAGAAAACTCATTTTCTACCCAGGGCTATGCCTACAGTGGCTAGTGGCCTGTCAACAGCACTCAATTTCAAGTAGCTTCAAGGCAGCATGAATGGAGCTTTCAAAATGGGAAAGCAAGGCTAGTTCCATCAGGCCCCCATTTCCAAGGGCACACACAGCATATATCCCGGTGCTTTCTAAGAAGTCCAAAGAGACACAGGTTACCCAGTGGTTCCTTCCCTGAATCAACTCCTCGCAGCAGGGTGTTCTGCAAATTACGAACTGCCTCAACGAAGGAAAGCCCCAGGTAGGCCTCCGGGCCCGTGGCTCTTCAAAAGCCTGCAGTGTTACCAGAGGAACTGGGCTTTAGTTGCAGGCGGAACGCAAGCCAACTTTCTCTTGGAGGCAGGGAGACTTCAGGCAGGGACTCCCAGATGGAATACGAAGCCGAGGGTTTTTATCAGTGCAGCTCAGACTTGGGCAATGAGCCAGACTTGCACGGCACGGTGGACCTGCTAGAACGGTGTTCGTGGACCTGTTCGAGTGCTGGGGAATTCAAGCTGTCCCAAAAAGGAGTGCAGTGCGTTGCCCTACACTCGGCATACACAGAGTGGCTCCGAAGGGCTATGGGCCTGGATGTGGCTTAGCGGGCCCATGGGGGCCTCGGGGTACTCAGTGTTCTTGCAGGAAATAGAGTGCCCACGCGAGGCTCCCAGATGTCCTGCAAAGCATACTGACATTAAAATAATGTAGAGCAGGGGCTTCCCTTGTGGTGCAATGTTTGGGAATCCACCTGCCGATGAAGCGGACATAGGTTCGAGCCCTGGTCCACCAAGATCTCACATGCTGCGGAGTACTTAAGCCTGTGAACCACAACGACTGAGCCTGCGCTCTAGAGACCGGGAGCCACAACGACTGAGCCCGCATGCCAGAACTAATGAAGTCCACGTGCCTAGAGCCTGTGCTCCACAACAAGAGGAGTCACCGCAATTAGAAGCCCGCGCACCGCAACGAAGAGTAGCCCCCGCTCGCTGCAACTAGAGAAAGCTCACATGCAGCAACGACGACCCAACACAGGAAAAAAAAATTATATATTAAATAAATAAATAAATAGATAGATAGATAAACAAATAAATAAATAAATAAACTAATGCAGACCAGTGGCTTCGGCCTCCTGAAAACTGCTGCATGCCTCCGCTTCTGCACGGCAATTCAGGGCATTACCTTGAGGCAAGTGCTCACGCTGAGTGTCCCGGTAGCGCCACAGCATGGTAGGATGCTGACTTTCTCCTCGAGCAGAGTGACTTCAGGTACGAGGCCCTCGAAGAATTCTACGCAGAGTGTTTTCTCATGGCAGCTCAGACGGGGGCCGTGACGAACACTTCCAGGGCACATCGCACTGGCTAGAAATGTGGTCCTGGGGCTGTTCCAGTGCTCTGGAAATGTAGCTCTCCTTAAGGAACAGGCAGTGTGTTGCCCATCACTCGGCATACACAGAGGGCCTCCGAGGGACCGACCTTTGGGCCTCGAGGTTGCTCAGCAGGCCCACAGGAGTCTGGAGGTACTCAGGGTTCTTGGAGGGAAAATGATGCACACCCGAGGGGCCTACGAGTCCTGAAAAGGGTACTTCCTTTAAAATAAAGCAGAACAGGGGCTTCCCTGGTGGCGCAGTGGTTGAGAATATGCCTGCCAATGCAGGGGACACGGGTTCGAGCCCTGGTCTGAGAGGATCACACATGCCGCGGAGAAACTGCGCCCGTGGGCCACAATGACTGAACCTGCGCGTCTGGAGCCTGTGCTCCGCAACAAGAGAGTCCGCGATAGTGAGAGGCCCGCGCACCGCGATGAAGAGTGGCCCCAATTGCCGCAACTGGAGAGAGCCCTAGCACAGAAACGAAGACCCAACATAGCGATCAATCAATCAAAAAATAAACCTTAAAACAAAATAAAAAATAAAAAAATAAAATAAAATCAAGCAGAACAGCGACTAAGACCTCATGGAAACAGCTGCATGCCTCGCTTTCTGCGCGGCTACTCAGGGACTTACCTCGAGGACAGTACTCACGTTGAGTTTCCCTTTAGCTCTAGAGAGTGGCAGGATGAGCTCCAACCCGCCCATCGAAGCAGCCGGCACAGCTAGAGAAAACTCATTTTCTACCCAGAGCCATGCCTACAGTGGCTAGTGGCCTGTCAACAGCAGTCAATTTCAAGTAGCTTCAAGGCAGCATGAATGGAGATTTCAAAATGGGAAAGCAAGGCTAGTTCCATTAGGCCCCCATTTCCAAGGGCACACGCAGCATATATCCCGGTGCTTTCTAAGAAGTCCAAAGAGACACAGGTTACCCTGTGGTTCCTTCCCTGAATCAACTCCTCGCAGAAGGGTGTTCTGCAAATAACGAACTGCCTCAACGAAGGAAAGCCCCAGCTAGGCCTCCGGGCCCGTGGCTCTTCAAAAGCGTGCAGTGTTACCAGAGAAACTGGGCTTTAGTTGCAGGCGGAACGCAAGCCGACTTTCTCTTGGAGGCAGGGAGACTTCAGGCAGGGACTCCCAGATGGAATACGAAGGCGAGGGTTTTTCTCAGTGCAGCTCAGACTTGGGCAATGAGCCAGACTTGCACGGCACGTTGGACCTGCTAGAACGGTGTTCGTGGTCCTGTTCGAGTGCTGGGGAATTCAAGCTGTCCCAAGAAGGAGTGCAGTGTGTTGCCCTACACTCGGCATACACAGAGTGGCTCCGAAGGGCTATGGGCCTGGATGTGGCTTAGCGGGCCCATGGGGGCCTCGGGGTACTCAGTGTTCTCGCAGGAAATAGGGTGCCCACGTGAGGCTCCTAGATGTAGTGCAAAGCGTACTGACAATAAAATAATGCAGAGCAGGGGCTTCCCTTGTGGTGCAATGTTTGGGAATCCACCTGCAGATGCAGCGGATATGGGTTCGAGACCTGGTCCACCAAGATCTCACATGCTGCGGAGTTCTTAAGCCCGTGAACCACAATGACTGAGCCTGCGCTCTAGAGCCCGGGAGCCACAACGACTGAGCCCGCATGCCAGAACTAATGAAGTCCTCGCGCCTAGAGCCTGTGCTCCACAACAAGAGGAGTCACCACAATGAGAAGCCCGCGCACCGCAACGAAGAGTAGCCCCTGCTCGCTGCAACTAGAGAAAGCTCACATGCAGCAACGACGACCCAACACAGTAAAAAAAAAATGATATATTAAATAAATAAATAAATAGATAGATAAACAAATAAATAAATAAATAAACTAATGCAGAGCAGTGGCTACGGCCTCCTGAAAACTGCTGCACGCCTCCGCTTCTGCACGGCAATTCAGGGCCTTACCTTGAGGCAAGTGCTCAGGCTTAGTGTCCCGTTAGCGCCACAGCATGGTAGGATGCTGACTTTCTCCTCGAGCAGAGTGACTTCAGGTACGAGGCCCTCGAAGAATTCTACGCAGGGTGTTTTCTCATGGCAGCTCAGACGGGGGCCGTGACGAACACTTCCAGGGCACGTCCCACTGGCTAGAAATGTGGTCCTGAGGTTGTTCCAGTGCTCTGGAAATGTAGCTGTCCTTAAGGAATGTGCAGTGTGTTGCCCATCACTCGGCATACACAGAGGGCCTCCGAGTGACCGACCTTTGGGCCTCGATGTTGCTCAGCAGGCCCACAGGAGTCTGGAGGTACTCAGCGTTCTTGGAGGGAAAATGATGCACACCCAAGGGGACTACGAGTCCTGAAAAGGGTACTTCCTTTAAAATAAAGCAGAACAGGGGCTTCCCTGGTGGCGCAGGGGTTGAGAATATGCCTGCCAATGCAGGGGACACGGGTTCGAGCCCTGGTCTGAGAGGATCACACATGCCACGGAGAAACTGGGCCCGTGGGCCAAAATGACTGAACCTGCGCGTCTGGAGCCAGTGCTCTGCAACAAGAGAGGCCGCGATAGTGAGAGGCCCGCGCACCGCGATGAAGAGTGGCCCCATTTGCCGCAACTGGAGAGAGCCCTAGCACAGAAACGAAGACCCAACATAGCGATCAATCAATCAAAAGATAAATCTTAAAAAAAAATAAAAAATAGTAAATAAAATAAAATCAAGCAGAACAGCGACTAAGACCTCATGGAAACAGCTGCATGCCTCCCTTTCTGCGCGGCTACTCAGGTACTTACCTCGAGGCCAGTACTCACGTTGAGTTTCCCTTTAGCTCTAGAGCATGGCAGGATGAGCTCCACCCCGGCCATCGAAGCAGCCGGCTTAGCTAGAGAAAACTCATTTTCTACCCAGAGCCATGCCTACAGTGGCTAGTAGCCTGTCAACAGCAGTCAATTTCAAGTAGCTTCAAGGCAGCATGAATGGAGCTTTCAAAATTGCAAAGCAAGGCTAGTTCCATCAGGCCCCCATTTCCAAGGGCACACGCAGCATATATCCCGGTGCTTTCTAAGAAGTCCAAAGAGACACAGGTTACCCAGTGGTTCCTTCCCTGAATCAACTCCTCGAAGCAGGGTGTTCTGCAAATAGCGAACTGCCTCAACGAAGGAACGCCCCAGCTAGGCCTCCGGGCCCGTGGCTCTTCAAAAGCTTGAAATGTTACCCGAAGAACTGGGTTTTAGTTGCACTCGGAACGCAAGCCGACTTTCTCTTGGAGGCCGCGTGACTTCAGGCAGGGACTCCCAGATGGAATACGAAGCCGAGGGTTTTTCTCAGTGCAGCTCAGACTTGGGCAATGAGCCAGACTTGCACGGCACGTTGGACCTGCTAGAACGGTGTTCGTGGACCTGTTCGAGTGCTGGGGAACTCAAGCTGTCCCAAGAAGGAGTGCAGTGTGTTGCCCTACACTCGGCATACACAGAGTGGCTCCGAAGGGCTATGGGCCTGGATGTGGCTTAGCGGGCCCATGGGGGCCTCGGGGTACTCAGTGTTCTTGCAGGAAATAGGGTGCCCACGTGAGGCTCCTAGATGTAGTGCAAAGCGTACTGACATTAAAATAATGCAGAGCAGGGGCTTCCCTTGTGGTGCAATGTTTGGGAATCCACCTGCAGATGCAGCGGATATGGGTTCGAGACCTGGTCCACCAAGATCTCACATGCTGCGGAGTTCTTAAGCCCGTGAACCACAACGACTGAGCCTGCGCTCTAGAGCCCGGGAGCCACAACGACTGAGCCCGCATGCCAGAACTAATGAAGTCCTCGCGCCTAGAGCCTGTGCTCCACAACAAGAGGAGTCACCACAATGAGAAGCCCGCGCACCGCAACGAAGAATAGCCCCTGCTCACTGCAACTAGAGAAAGCTCACATGCAGCAACGACGACCCAACACAGTAAAAAAAAAGATATATTAAATAAATAAATAAATAGATAGATAGATAAACAAATAAGTAAATAAATAAACTAATGCAGAGCAGTGGCTACGGCCTCCTGAAAACTGCTGCACGCCTCCGCTTCGGCACGGCAATTCAGGGCCTTACCTTGAGGCAAGTGCTCATGCTGAGAGTCCTGTTAGCGCCACAGCATGGTAGGATGCGGACTTTCTCCTCGAGCAGAGTGACTTCAGGTACGAGGCCCTCGAAGAATTCTACGCAGAGTGTTTTCTCATGGCAGCTCAGACGGGGGCCGTGACGAACACTTCCAGGGCACGTCCCACTGGCTAGAAATGTGGTCCTGAGGTTGTTCCAGTGCTCTGGAAATGTAGCTCTCCTTAAGGAACGTGCAGTGTCTTGCCCATCACTCGGCATACACAGAGGGCCTCCGAGGGACCAACCTTTGGGCCTCGATGTTGCTCAGCAGGCCCACAGGAGTCTGGAGGTACTCAGGGTTCTTGGAGGGAAAATGATGCACACCCGAGGGGCCTACGAGTCCTGAAAAGGGTACTTCCTTTAAAATAAAGCAGAACAGGGGCTTCCCTGGTGGCGCAGTGGTTGAGAATATGCCTGCCAATGCAGGGGACACGGGTTCGAGCCCTGGTCTGAGAGGATCACACATGCCGCGGAGAAACTGGGCCCGTGGGCCACAGTGACAGAACCTGCGCGTCTGGAGCCTGTGCTCCGCAACAAGAGAGGCCGCCTTGGTGAGAAGCCCGCGCACCGCGATGAAGAGTGGCCCCATTTGCCGCAACTGGAGAGAGCCCTAGCACAGAAACGAAGACCCAACATAGCGATCAGTCAATCAAAAAATAAATCTTAAAAAAAAATAAAAAATAAAAAAATAAAATAAAATCAAGCAGAACAGCGACTAAGACCTCATGGAAACAGCTGCATGCCTCCCTTTCTGCGCGGCTACTCAGGGACTTACCTCGAGGCCAGTACTCACGTTGAGTTTCCCTTTAGCTCTAGAGCGTGGCAGGATGAGCTCCAACCCGCCCATCGAAGCAGCCGGCATAGCTAGAGAAAACTCATTTTCTACCCAGAGCCATGCCTACAGTGACTAGTGGCCTGTCAACAGCAGTCAATTTCAAGTAGCTTCAAGGCAGCATGAATGGAGCTTTCAAAATGGCAAAGCAGGGCTAGTTCCATCAGGCCCCCATTTCCAAGGGCACACGCAGCATATATCCCGGTGCTTTCTAAGAAGTCCAAAGAGACACAGGTTACCCAGTGGTTCCTTCCCTGAATCAACTCCTCGAAGCAGGGTGTTCTGCAAATAGCGAACTGCCTCAATGAAGAAACGCCCCAGCTAGGCCTCCGGGCCCGTGGCTCTTCAAATGCCTGAAGTGTTACCCGAGGAACTGGGCTTTAGTTGCAGTCGGAACGCAACCCGACTTTCTCTTGGAGGCAGGGTGACTTCAGGCAGGGACTCCCAGATGGAATACGAAGCTGAGGTTTTTTCTCAGTGCAGCTCAGACTTGGGCAATGAGCCAGTCTTGCACGGCACGTTGGACCTGCTAGAACGGTGTTCGTGGACCTGTTCGAGTGCTGGGGAATTCAAGCTGTCCCAAGAAGGAGTGCAGTGTGTTGCCCTACACTCGGCATACACAGAGTGGCTCCGAAGGGCTATGGGCCTGGATGTGGCTTAGCGGGCCCATGGGGGCCTCGGGGTACTCAGTGTTCTTGCAGGAAATAGGGTGCCCACGCGAGGCTCCTAGATGTCCTGCAAAGCGTACTGACATTAAAATAATGCAGAGCAGGGGCTTCCCTTGTGGTGCAATGTTTGGGAATCCACCTGCCGATACAGAGGATATGGGTTCGAGCCCTGGTCCACCAAGATCTCACATGCTGCGGAGCACCTAAGCCCGTGAACCACAACGACTGAGCCTGCGCTCTAGAGCCCGGGAGCCACAACGACTGAGCCCTCATGCCAGAACTAATGAAGTCCACGTGCCTAGAGCCTGTGATCCACAACAAGAGGAGTCACCCCAATGAGAAGCCCGCGCACCGCAATGAAGAGTAGCCCCCGCTCGCTGCAACTAGAGAAAGCCCACATGCAGCAACGACGACCCAACACAGTAAAAAAAAAATGATGTATTAAATAAATAAATAAATACATAGATAAACAAATAAATAAATAAATAAACTATTGCAGAGCAGTGGCTACGGCCTCCTGAAAACTGCTGCATGCCTCCGCTTCTGCACGGCAATTCAGGGCCTTACCATGAGGCAAGTGCTCACGCTGAGTGTCCCGTTAGCGCCACAGCATCTTAGGATGCTGACTTTCTCCTCGAGCAGAGTGACTTCAGGTACGAGGCCCTCGAAGAATTCTACGCAGAGTGTTTTCTCATGGCAGCTCAGACGGGGGCCGTGACGAACACTTCCAGGGCACGTCGCACTGGCTAGAAATGTGGTCCTGGGGCTGTTCCAGTGCTCTGGAAATGTAGCTGTCCTTAAGGAACGTGCAGTGTGTTGCCCACCACTTGGCATACACAGAGGGCCTCTGAGGGACCGATCTTTGGGCCTCGATGTTGCTCAGCAGGCCCACACGAGTCTGGAGGTACTCAGGGTTCTTGGAGGGAAAATGATGCACACCCGAGGGGCCTACGAGTCCTGAAAAGGGTACTTCCTTTAAAATAAAGCAGAACAGGGGCTTCCCTGGTGGTGCAGTGGTTGAGAATATGCCTGCCAATGCAGGGGACACGGTTTCGAACCCTGGTCTGAGAGGATCACACATGCCGCGGAGAAACTAGGCCCGTGGGCCACAATGACTGAACCTGCGCGTCTGGAGCCTGTGCTCCGCAACAAGAGAGGCCGCGATAGTGAGAGGCCCGCGCACCGTGGTGAAGAGTGGCCCCATTTGCCGCAACTGGAGAGAGCCCTACCAGAGAAACGAAGACCCAACATAGCGATCACTCAATCAAAAAATAAATCTTAAAAAAAAATAAAAAATAAAAAAAATAAAATAAAATCAAGCAGAACAGCGACTAAGACCTCATGGAAACAGGTGCATGCCTCCCTTTCTGCGCGGCTACTCAGGGACTTACCTCGAGGCCAGTACTCACGTTGAGTTTCCCTTTAGCTCTAGGGCGTGGCAGGATGAGCTCCAACCCGCCCATCGAAGCAGCCGGCATAGCTAGAGAAAACTCATTTTCGACCCAGAGCCATGCCTAGAGTGGCTAGTGGCCTGTCAACAGCAGTCAATTTCAAGTAGCTTCAAGGCAGCATGAATGGAGCTTTCAAAATGGAAAAGCAAGGCTAGTTCCATTAGGCCCCCATTTCCAAGGGCACACGCAGCATATATCCCGGTGCTTTCTAGGAAGTGCAAAGGGACACAGGTTACCCAGTGGTTCCTTCCCTGAATCAACTCCTCGAAGCAGGGTGTTCTGCAAATAGCGAACTGCGTCAACGAAGGAACACCCCAGCTAGGCCTCCGGGCCCGTGGCTCTTCAAAAGCCTGAAGTGTTACCCGAGGAACTGGCCTTTAGTTGCAGTCGGAACGCAAGCCGACTTTCTCTTGGAGGCAGGGTGACTTCAGGCAGGGACTCCCAGATGGAATACGAAGCCGAGGGTTTTTCTCAGTGCAGCTCAGACTTGGGCAATGAGCCAGACTTGCACGGCACGTTGGACCTGCCAGAACGGTGTTCGTGGACCTGTTCGAGTGCTGGGGAATTCAAGCTGTCCCAAGAAGGAGTGCAGTGTGTTGCCCTACACTCGGCATACACAGAGTGGCTGGGAAGGGCTATGGGCCTGGATGTGGCTTAGCGGGCCCATGGGGGCCTCGGGGTACTCAGTGTTCTTGCAGGAAATACGGTGCCCACGCGAGGCTCCTAGATGTCCTGCAAAGCATACTGACATTAAAATAATGCAGAGCAGGGGCTTCCCTTGTGGTGCAATGTTTGGGAATCCACCTGCCGATGCAGCGGACATGGGTTCGAGCCCTGGTCCACCAAGATCTCACATGCTGCGGAGTACTTAAGCCCGTGAACCACAACGACTGAGCGTGCGCTCTAGAGCCCGGGAGCCACAACGACTAAGCCCGCATGCCAGAACTAAGGAAGTCCACGTGCCTAGAGCCTGTGCTCCACAACAAGAGGAGTCACCGCAAGAGAAGCCCGCGCACCGCAACGAAGAGTAGCCCCCGCTCTCAGCAACTAGAGAAAGCACACATGCAGCAACGACGACCCAACACAGTAAAGAAAAAATGATATATTAAATAAATAAATAAATAGATAGATAGATAAACAAATAAATAAATAAATAAACTAATGCAGAGCAGTGGCTACGGCCTCCTAAAAACTGCTGCACGCCTCCGCTTCTGCACGGCAATTCAGGGCCTTACCTTGAGGCAAGTGCTCACGCTGAGTGTCCCGTTAGCGCCACAGCATGGTAGGATGCTGACTTTCTCCTCGAGCAGAGTGACTTCAGGTACGAGGCCCTCGAAGAATTCTATGCAGAGTGTTTTCTCATGGCAGCTCAGACGGGGGCCGTGACGAACACGTCCAGGGCATGTCGCACTGGCTAGAAATGTGGTCCCGAGGCTGTTCCAGTGCTCTGGAAATGTAGCTCTCCTTAAGGAACGTGCAGTGTGTTGCCCATCACTCGGCATACACAGAGGGCCTCCAAGGGACCGACCTTTGGGCCTCGATGTTGCTCAGCTGCCCCACAGGAGTCTGGAGGTACTCAGGGTTCTTGGAGGGAAAATGATGCACACCCGAGGGGCCTACGAGTCCTGAAAAGGGTACTTCCTTTAAAATAAAGCAGAACAGGGGCTTCCCTGGTGGCGCAGCGGTTGAGAATATGCCTGCCAATGCAGTGGAAACGGGTTCGAGCCCTGGTCTGAGAGGATCACACATGCCGCGGAGAAACTGGGCCCGTGGGCCACAATGACTGAACCTGCGCGTCTGGAGCCTGTGCTCCGCAACAAGAGAGGCTGGGATGGTGAGAGGCCCGCGCACCGCGATGAAGAGTGGCCCCATTTGCCGCAACTGGAGAGAGCCCTAGCACAGAAACGAAGACCCAACATAGCGATCAGTCAATCAAAAAATAAATCTTAAAATAAATAAAAAATAAAAAAATAAAATAAAATCAAGCAGAACAGCGACTAAGACCTCATGGAAACAGCTGCATGCCTCCCTTTCTGCACGTCTACTCAGGGACTTACCTCGAGGCCAGTACTCACGTTGAGTTTCCCTTTAGCTCTAGAGCGTGGCAGGATGAGCTCCACTCCGCCCATCGAAGCAGCCGGCATAGCTAGAGAAAACTCATTTTCTACCCAGAGCCACGCCTACAGTGGCTCGTGGCCTGTCAACAGCAGTCAATTTCAAGTAGCTTCAAGGCAGCATGAATGGAGCTTTCAAAATGGGAAAGCAAGGCTAGTTCCATCAGGCCCCCATTTCCAAGGGCACACGCAGCATATATCCCGGTGTTTTCTAAGAAGTGCATAGAGACACATGTTACCCAGTGGTTCCTTCCCTGAATCAACTCCTCGAAGCAGGGTGTTCTGCAAATAGCGAACTGCCTCAACGAAGGAGCGCCCCAGCTACGCCTCCGGGCCCGTGGCTCTTCAAAAGCCTGCAGTGTTACCCGAGGACCTGGGCTTTAGTTGCAGTCGGAACGCAAGCCGACTTTCTCTTGGAGGCAGGGAGACTTCAGGCAGGGACTCCCAGATGGAATACGAAGCCGAGGTTTTTTCTCCGTGCAGCTCAGACTTCGGCAATGAGCCAGTCTTGCACGGCACGTTGGACCTGCTAGAACGGTGTTCATGGACCTGTTCGAGTGCTGGGGAATTCAAGCTGTTCCAAGAAGGAGTGCAGTGTGTTGCCCTACACTCGGCATACACAGAGTGGCTCCGAAGGGCTATGGGCCTGGATGTGGCTTAGCGGGCCCATGGGGGCCTCGGGGTACTCAGTGTTCTTGCAGGAAATACGGTGCCCACGCGAGGCTCCTAGATGTCCTGCAAAGCGTACTGACATTAAAATAATGCAGAGCAGGGGCTTCCCTTGTGGTGCAATGTTTTGGAATCCACCTGCCGATGCAGCGGACATAGGTTCGAGCCCTGCTCCACCAAGATCTCACATGCAGCGGAGTACTTAAGCCCGAGAACCACAACGACAGAGCCTGCGCTCTAGAGCCCGGGAGCCACAACGACTGAGCCCGCATGCCAGAACTAATGAAGTCCACGTGCCTAGAGCCTGTGCTCCACAACAAGAGGAGTCACCGCAATGAGAAGCCCGCGCACCGCAACGAAGAGTAGCCCCCGCTCGCTGCAACTAGAGAAAGCTCACATGCAGCAACAACGACCCAACACAGTAAAAAAAAATGATATATTAAATAAATAAATAAATAAATAGATAGATAAACAAATAAATATATAAATAAACTAATGCAGAGCAGTGGCTACGGCCTCCTGAAAACTGCTGCACGCCTCCGCTTCTGCACCGCAATTCAGAGCCTTACCTTGAGGCAAGTGCTCACGCTGAGTGTCCCGTTAGCGCCACAGCATGGTAGGATGCTGACTTTCTCCTCGAGCAGAGTGACTTCAGGTACGAGGCCCTCGAAGAATTCTACGCAGAGTGTTTTCTCATGGCAGCTCAGACGGGGGCCGTGACGAACACTTCCAGGGCACGTCCCACTGGCTAGAAATGTGGCCCTGAGGCTGTTTCAGTGCTCTGGAAATGTAGCTCTCCTTAAGGAACGTGCAGTGTCTTGCCCATCACTCGGCATACACAGAGGGCCTCCGAGGGACCGACCTTTGGGCCTCGATGTTGCTCAGCAGGCCCACAAGAGTCTGGAGATACTCAGGGATCTTGGAGGGAAAATGATGCACACCCAAGGGGCCTATGAGTCCTGAAAAGGGTACTTCCTTTAAAATAAAGCAGAACAGGGGCTTCCCTGGTGGCGCAGTCATTGAGAATATTCCTGCCAATGCAGGGGACATGGGTTCGAGCCCTGGTCTGAGAGGACCACACATGCCACGGAGAAACTGGGCCCGTGAGCCACGGCGACTGACCCTGCGCGTCTGGAGCCTGTGCTCCGCAACAAGAGAGGCCGTGATAGTGAGAGGCCCGTGCACCGCGATGAAGAGTGGCCCCATTTGCCGCAACTGGAGAGAGCCCTAGCACAGAAACGAAGACCCAACATAGCGATCAGTCAATCAAAAAATAAATCTTAAAAAAAAATAAAAAATAAAAAAAATAAAATAAAATCAAGCAGAACAGCGACTAAGACCTCATGGAAACAGCTTCATGCCTCCCTTCCTGCGCGGCTACTCAGGGACTTCCCTCGAGGCCAGTACTCACGTTGAGTTTCCCTTTAGCTCTAGAGCGTGGCAGGATGAGCTCCACCCCGGCCATCGAAGCAGTCGGCATCGCTAGACAAAACTCATTTTCTATCCAGAGCCATGCCTACAGTGGCTCGGGGCCTGTCAACAGCAGTCAATTTCAAGTAGCTTCAAGGCAGCATGAATGCAGCTTTCAAAATGGCAAAGCAAGGCTAGTTCCATCAGGCCCCCATTTCCAAGGGCACACGCAGCATATATCCCGGTGCTTTCTAAGAAGTCCAAAGAGACACAGGTTACCCAGTGGTTCCTTCCCTGAATCAACTCTTCGAAGCAGGGTGTTCTATAAATAGCGAACTACCTCAACGAAGGAACGCCCCAGCTAGGTCTCCGGGCCCGTGGCTCTTCAAAATCCTGCTGTGTTACCCGAGGAACTGGGCTTTAGTTGCAGTCGGAACACAAGCCGACTTTCTCTTGGAGGCAGGGAAACTTCACGCAGGGACTCCCAGATGCAATACGAAGCCGAGGGTTTTTCTCAGTGCAGCTCAGACTTGGGCAATGAGCCAGACTTGCACGGCACTTTTGACCTGCTAGAACGGTGTTCGTGGACCTAATCGAGTGCTGGGGAATTCAAGCTGTCCCAAGAAGGAGTGCAGTGTGTTGCCCTACACTCGGCATACACAGAGTGGCTCCGAAGGGCTATGGGCCTGGATGTGGCTTAGCGGGCCCATGGGGGCCTGGGGGTACTCAGTGTGCTTGCAGGAAATAGGGTGCCCACGCGAGGCTCCTAGATGTCTTGCAAAGCATACTGACATTAAAATAATGCAGAGCAGGGTCTTCCCTTGTGGTGCAATGTTTGGGAATCCACCTGCCGATGCAGCGGACATGGTTTCGAGCCCAGGTCCACCAAGATCTCACATGCTGCGGAGAACCTAAGCCCGTGAACCACAACGACTGAGCCTGCGCTCTAGAGCCCGGGAGCCACAACGACTGAGCCCTTATGCCAGAACTAATGAAGTCCATGTGCCTAGAGCCTGTGCTCCACAACAAGAGGAGTCACCGCAATGAGAAGCCCGCACACCGCAACGAAGAGTAGCCCCCGCTCGCTGCAACTAGAGAAAGCTCACATGCAGCAACGACGACCCAACACAGTAAAAAAAAAATTATATATTAAATAGATAAATAAAGAGATAGATAGATAAACAAATAAATAAATAAATAAACTAATGCAGAGCAGTGGCTACGGCCTCCTGAAAACTGATGCAGGCCTCCGCTTCTGCACGGCAATTCAGGGCCTTACCTTGAGGCAAGTGCTCACGCTGAGTGTCCCGTTACCGCCACAGCATGGCAGGATGCTGACTTTCTCCTCGAGCAGAGTGACTTCAGGAACGAGGCCCTCGAAGAATTCTACGCAGAGTGTTTTCTCATGGCAGCTCAGACGGGGGCCGTGACGAACACTTCCAGGGCACGTCGCACTGGCTAGAAATGTGGTCCTGGGGCCTTTCCAGTGCTCTGGAAATGTAGCTCTCCTAAAGGAACGTGCAGGGTTTTGCCCATCACTCGGCATACACAGAGGGCCTCCGAGGGACCGACCTTTGGGCCTCGATGTTGCTCAGCAGGCCCACAGGAGTCTGGAGGTACTCAGGGTTCTTGGAGGGAAAATGATGCACACCCGAGGGGCCTACGAGTCCTGAAAAGGGTACTTCCTTTAAAATAAAGCAGAACAGGGGCTTCCCTGGTGGCGCAGGGGTTGAGAATATGCCTGCCAATGCAGGGGACACGGGTTCGAGCCCTGGTCTGAGAGGATCACACATGCCGCGGAGAAACTGGGCCCGTGGGCCACAATGACAGAACCTGCGCGTCTGAAGCCTGTGCTCCGCAACAAGAGAGGCCGCGATGGTGAGAGGCCCGCGCACCGCGATGAAGAGTGGCCCCATTTGCCGCAACTGGAGAGAGCCCTAGCACAGAAACGAAGACCCAACATAGCGATCAGTCAATCAAAAAATAAATCTAAAAAAAAAATAAAAAATAAAATAAAATCAAGCAGAACAGCGACTAAGACCTCATGGAAAGAGCTGCATGCCTCCCTTTCTGCGCGGCTACTCAGGGACTTACCTCGAGGCCAGTACTCACATTGAGTTTCCCTTTAGCTCTAGGGGGTGGCAGGATGAGCTCCACCCCGGCCATCGAAGCAGCCGGCATAGCTAGAGAAAACACATTTTCTACCCAGAGCCATGCCTACAGTGGCTAGTGGCCTGTCAACAGCAGTCAATTTCAAGTAGCTTCAAGGCAGCATGAATGCAGCTTTCAAAATGGGAAAGCAAGGCTAGTTCCATCAGGCCCCCATTTCCAAGGGCACACGCAGCATATATCCCGGTGCTTTCTAAGAAGTGCAAAGAGACACAGGTTACCCAGTGGTTCCTTCCCTGAATCAACTCCTCAAAGCAGGGTGTTCTGCAAATAGCGAACTGCCTCAACGAAGGAACGCCCCAGCTAGGCCTACGGGCCCGTGGCTCTTCAAAAGCCTGAAGTGTTACCCGAGGAACTGGCCTTTAGTTGCAGTCGGAAAGCAAGCCGACCTTCTCTTGGAGGCAGGGTGACTTCAGGCAGGGACTCCCAGATGGAATACGAAGCCGAGGGTTTTTCTCAGTGCAGCTCAGACTTGGGCAATGAGCCAGTCTTGCACGGCACGTTGGACCTGCTAGAACGGTGTTCGTGAACCTGTTCGAGTGCTGGGGAATTCAAGCTGTCCCAAGAAGGAGTGCAGTGTGTTGCCCTACACTCGGCATACACAGAGTGGCTCCGAAGGGCTATGGGCCTGGATGTGGCTTAGCGGGCCCATGGGGGCCTCGGGGTACTCAGTGTTCTTGCATGAAATACGGTGCCCACGCGAGGCTCCTAGATGTCCTGCAAAGCGTACTGACATTAAAATAATGCAGAGCAGGGGCTTCCCTTGTGGTGCAATGTTTTGGAATCCACCTGCCGATGCAGCGGACATAGGTTCGAGCCCTGCTCCACCAAGATCTCACATGCAGCGGAGTACTTAAGCCCGTGAACCACAACGACAGAGCCTGCGCTCTAGAGCCCGGGAGCCACAACGACTGAGCCCGCATGCCAGAAATAATGAAGTCCACGTGCCTAGAGCCTGTGCTCCACAACAAGAGGAGTCACCGCAATGAGAAGCCCGCGCACCGCAATGAAGAGTAGCCCCCGCTCGCTGCAACTAGAGAAAGCTCACATGCAGCAACGACGACCCAACACAGTTAAAAAAAAAATGATATATTAAATAAATAAATAAATACATAGATAAATAAATAAATAAACTAATGCAGAGCAGTGGCTATGGCCTCCTGAAAACTGCTGCACGCCTCCGCTTCTGCACGGCAATTCAGGGCCTTAACTTGAGGCAAGTGCTCACGCTGAGTGTCCCGTTAGCGCCAGAGCATGGTAGGATGCTGACTTTCTCCTCGAGCAGAGTGACTTCAGGTACGAGGCCCTCGAAGAATTCTACGCAGAGTGTTTTCTCATGGCAGCTCAGATGGGGGCCGTGACGAACACTTCCAGGGCACGTCGCACTGGCTAGAAATGCGGTCCTGAGGCTGTTCCAGTGCTCTGGAAATGTAGCTCTCCTTAAGGAACGTACAGTGTGTTGCCCATCACTTGGCATACACAGAGGGCCTCCGAGGGACCGACCTTTGGGCCTCGATGTTGCTCAGCAGGCCCACAGGAGTCTGGAGGTACTCAGGGTTCTTGGAGGGAAAATGATGCACACCCGAGGGGCCTACGAGTCCTGAAAAGGGTACTTCCTTTAAAATAAAGCAGAACAGGGGCTTCCCTGGTGGCGCAGTGGTTGAGAATATGCCTGCCAATTCAGGGGACACGGGTTCGAGCCCTGGTCTGAGAGGATCACACATGCTGCGGAGAAACTGGGCCCGTGGGCCACAATGACTGAACCTGCGCGTCTGGAGCCAGTGCTCCGCAACAAGAGAGGCCGCGATAGTGAGAGGCCTGCGCACCGCGATGAAGAGTGGCCCCATTTGCCGCAACTGGAGAGAGCCCTAGCACAGAAACGAAGACCCAACATAGCGATCAATCAATCAAAAGATAAATCTTAAAAAAAAATAAAAAAAAATAAATAAAATAAAATCAAGCAGAACAGCGACTAAGACCTCATGGAAACAGCTGCATGCCTCCCTTTCTGCGCGGCTACTCAGGGACTTACCTTGAGGCCAGTACTCACGTTGAGTTTCCCTTTAGCTCTAGAGCGTGGCAGGATGAGCTCCACCCCGGCCATCGAAGCAGCCGGCTTAGCTAGAGAAAACTCATTTTCTACCCAGAGCCATGCCTACAGTGGCTAGTGGCCTGTCAACAGCAGTCAATTTCAAGTAGCTTCAAGGCAGCATGAATGGAGCTTTCAAAATGGCAAAGCAGGGCTAGTTCCATCAGGCCCCCATTTCCAAGGGCACACGCAGCATATATCCCGGTGATTTCTAAGAAGTCCAAAGAGACACAGGTTACCCAGTGGTTCCTTCCCTGAATCAACTCCTCGAAGCAGGGTGTTCTGCAAATAGCGAACTGCCTCAACGAAGGAACGCCCCAGCTAGGCCTCCGGGCCCGTGGCTCTTCAAAAGCCGGAAGTGTTACCCGAGGAACTGGCCTTTAGTTGCAGTCGGAACGCAAGCCGACTTTCTCTTGGAGGCAGGGTGACTTCAGGCAGAGACTCCCAGATGGAATACGAAGCCTTGGGTTTTTCTCAGTGCAGCTCAGACTTGGGCAATGAGCCAGACTTGCACGGCACGTTGGACCTGCTAGAACGGTGTTCGTGGACCTGTTCGTGTGCTGGGGAATTCAAGCTGTCCCAAGAAGGAGTGCAGTGTGTTGCCCTACACTCGGCATACACACAGTGGCTCCGAAGGAGTATGGGCCTGGATGTGGCTTAGCGGACCCATGGGGGCCTCGGGGTACTCAGTGTTCTTGCAGGAAATAGGGTGCCCACGCGAGGCTCCTAGATGTCCTGCAAAGCGTACTGACATTAAAATAATGCAGAGCAGGGGCTTCCCTTGTGGTGCAATGTTTTGGAATCCACCTGCCGATGCAGCGGACATAGGTTCGAGCCCTGCTCCACCAAGATCTCACATGCAGCGGAGTACTTAAGCCCGTGAACCACAACGACAGAGCCTGCGCTCTAGAGCCCGGGAGCCACAACGACTGAGCCCGCATGCCAGAAATAATGAAGTCCACGTGCCTAGAGCCTGTGCTCCACAACAAGAGGAGTCACCGCAATGAGAAGCCCGCGCACCGCAATGAAGAGTAGCCCCCGCTCGCTGCAACTAGAGAAAGCTCACATGCAGCAACGACGACCCAACACAGTTAAAAAAAAATGATATATTAAATAAATAAATAAATACATAGATAAATAAATAAATAAACTAATGCAGAGCAGTGGCTACGGCCTCCTGAAAACTGCTGCACGCCTCCGCTTCTGCACGGCAATTCAGGGCCTTAACTTGAGGCAAGTGCTCACGCTGAGTGTCCCGTTAGCGCCAGAGCATGGTAGGATGCTGACTTTCTCCTCGAGCAGAGTGACTTCAGGTACGAGGCCCTCGAAGAATTCTACGCAGAGTGTTTTCTCATGGCAGCTCAGATGGGGGCCGTGACGAACACTTCCAGGGCACGTCGCACTGGCTAGAAATGCGGTCCTGAGGCTGTTCCAGTGCTCTGGAAATGTAGCTCTCCTTAAGGAACGTACAGTGTGTTGCCCATCACTTGGCATACACAGAGGGCCTCCGAGGGACCGACCTTTGGGCCTCGATGTTGCTCAGCAGGCCCACAGGAGTCTGGAGGTACTCAGGGTTCTTGGAGGGAAAATGATGCACACCCGAGGGGCCTAAGAGTCCTGAAAAGGGTACTTCCTTTAAAATAAAGCAGAACAGGGGCTTCCCTGGTGGCGCAGTGGTTGAGAATATGCCTGCCAATTCAGGGGACACGGGTTCGAGCCCTGGTCTGAGAGGATCACACATGCTGCGGAGAAACTGGGCCCGTGGGCCACAATGACTGAACCTGCGCGTCTGGAGCCAGTGCTCCGCAACAAGAGAGGCCGCGATAGTGAGAGGCCTGCGCACCGCGATGAAGAGTGGCCCCATTTGCCGCAACTGGAGAGAGCCCTAGCACAGAAACGAAGACCCAACATAGCGATCAATCAATCAAAAGATAAATCTTAAAAAAAAATAAAAAAAAATAAATAAAATAAAATCAAGCAGAACAGCGACTAAGACCTCATGGAAACAGCTGCATGCCTCCCTTTCTGCGCGGCTACTCAGGGACTTACCTTGAGGCCAGTACTCACGTTGAGTTTCCCTTTAGCTCTAGAGCGTGGCAGGATGAGCTCCACCCCGGCCATCGAAGCAGCCGGCTTAGCTAGAGAAAACTCATTTTCTACCCAGAGCCATGCCTACAGTGGCTAGTGGCCTGTCAACAGCAGTCAATTTCAAGTAGCTTCAAGGCAGCATGAATGGAGCTTTCAAAATGGCAAAGCAGGGCTAGTTCCATCAGGCCCCCATTTCCAAGGGCACACGCAGCATATATCCCGGTGATTTCTAAGAAGTCCAAAGAGACACAGGTTACCCAGTGGTTCCTTCCCTGAATCAACTCCTCGAAGCAGGGTGTTCTGCAAATAGCGAACTGCCTCAACGAAGGAACGCCCCAGCTAGGCCTCCGGGCCCGTGGCTCTTCAAAAGCCGGAAGTGTTACCCGAGGAACTGGCCTTTAGTTGCAGTCGGAACGCAAGCCGACTTTCTCTTGGAGGCAGGGTGACTTCAGGCAGAGACTCCCAGATGGAATACGAAGCCTTGGGTTTTTCTCAGTGCAGCTCAGACTTGGGCAATGAGCCAGACTTGCACGGCACGTTGGACCTGCTAGAACGGTGTTCGTGGACCTGTTCGTGTGCTGGGGAATTCAAGCTGTCCCAAGAAGGAGTGCAGTGTGTTGCCCTACACTCGGCATACACACAGTGGCTCCGAAGGAGTATGGGCCTGGATGTGGCTTAGCGGACCCATGGGGGCCTCGGGGTACTCAGTGTTCTTGCAGGAAATAGGGTGCCCACGCGAGGCTCCTAGATGTCCTGCAAAGCGTACTGACATTAAAATAATGCAGAGCAGGGGCTTCCCTTGTGGTGCAATGTTTGGGAATCCACCTGCCGATGCAAAGGATATGAGTTCGAGCCCTGGTCCACCAAGATCTCACATGCTGCGGAGTACTTAAGCCCGTGAACCACAACGACTGAGCCTGTGCTCTAGAGCCCGGGAGCCACAACTACTGAGCCAGCATGCCAGAACTAATGAAGTCCACGCGCCTAGAGCCTGTGCTCCACAACAAGAGGAGTCACCGCAATGAGAAGCCCGCGCACTGCAACGAAGAGTAGCCCCCGTTCGCTGCAACTAGAGAAAGCTCACATGCAGCAACGACGACCCAACACTGTAAAAAAAAATGATCTATTAAATAAATAAATAAATAGATTGATAGATAACAAATAAATAAATAAATAAACTAATGCAGAGCAGTGGCTACGGCTTCCTGAAAACTGCTGCACGCCTCCGCTTCTGCACGGCAATTCAGGGCCTTACCTTGAGGCAAGTGCTCATGCTGAGAGTCCTGTTAGCGCCACAGCATGGTAGGATGCGGACTTTCTCCTCGAGCAGAGTGACTTCAGGTACGAGGCCCTCGAAGAATTCTACGCAGAGTGTTTTCTCATGGCAGCTCAGACGGGGGCCGTGACGAACACTTCCAGGGCACGTCCCACTGGCTAGAAATGTGGTCCTGAGGTTGTTCCAGTGCTCTGGAAATGTAGCTCTCCTTAAGGAACGTGCAGTGTCTTGCCCATCACTCGGCATACACAGAGGGCCTCCGAGGGACCGACCTTTGGGCCTCGATGTTGCTCAGCAGGCCCACAGGACTCTGGAGGTACTCAGGGTTCTTGGAGGGAAAATGATGCACACCCGAGGGGCCTACGAGTCCTGAAAAGGGTACTTCCTTTAAAATAAAGCAGAACAGGGGCTTCCCTGGTGGCGCAGTGGTTGAGAATATGCCTGCCAATTCAGGGGACACGGGTTCGAGCCCTGGTCTGAGAGGATCACACATGCCGCGGAGAAACTGGGCCCGTGGGCCACAATGACAGAACCTGCGCGTCTGGAGCCTGTGCTCCGCAACAAGAGAGGCCGCGATGGTGAGAAGCCCGCGCACCGCGATGAAGAGTGGCCCCATTTGCCGCAACTGGAGAGAGCCCTAGCACAGAAACGAAGACCCAACATAGCGATCAGTCAATCAAAAAATAAATCTTAAAAAAAAATAAAAAATTAAAAAATAAAATAAAATCAAGCAGAACAGCGACTAAGACCTCATGGAAACAGCTGCATGCCTCCCTTTCTGCGCGGCTACTCAGGGACTTACCTCGAGGCCAGTACTCACGTTGAGTTTCCCTTTAGCTCTAGAGCGTGGCAGGATGAGCTCCAACCCGCCCATCGAAGCAGCCGGCATAGCTAGAGAAAACTCATTTTCTACCCAGAGCCATGCCTACAGTGACTAGTGGCCTGTCAACAGCAGTCAATTTCCAGTAGCTTCAAGGCAGCATGAATGGAGCTTTCAAAATGGGAAAGCAAGGCTAGTTCCATCAGGCCCCCATTTCCAAGGGAACACGCAGCATATATCCCAGTGCTTTCTAAGAAGTGCATGGAGACACAGGTTACCCAGTGCTTCCTTCCCTGAATCAACTCCTCGAAGCAGGGTGTTCTGCAAATAGCGAACTGCCTCAACGAAGGAACGCCCCAGCTAGGCCTCCGGGCCCGTGGCTCTTCAAAAGCCGGAAGTGTTACCCGAGGAACTGGGCTTTAGTTGCAGTCGGAACGCAAGCCGACTTTCTCTTGGAGGCAGGGTGACTTCAGGCAGGGACTCCTAGATGGAATACGAAGCCGAGGGTTTTTCTCAGTGCAGCTCAGACTTGGGCAATGAGCCAGACTTGCACGGCACGTTGGACCTGCTAGAAAGGTGTTCGTCGACCTGTGGGAGTGCTGGGGAAATCAAGCTGTCCCAAGAAGGAGTGCAGTGTGTTGCCCTACACTCGGCATACACAGAGTGGCTCCGAAGGGCTATGGGCCTGGATGTGGCTTAGCGGGCCCATGGGGGCCTCGGGGTACTCAGTGTTCTTGCAGGAAATAGGGTGCCCACGCGAGGCTCCTAGATGTCCTGCAAAGCATACTGACATTAAAATAATGCAGAGCAGGGACTTCCCTTGTGGTGCAATGTTTGGGAATCCACCTGCCGATGCAGCGGACATGGGTTCGAGCCCTGGTCCACCAAGATCTCACATGCTGCGGAGCACCTAAGCCCGTGAACCACAACGACTGAGCCTGCGCTCTAGAGCCCGGGAGCCACAATGACTGAGCCCTCATGCCAGAACTAATGAAGTCCACGTGCCTAGAGCCTGTGATCCACAACAAGAGGAGTCACCGCAATGAGAAGCCCGCGCACCGCAATGAAGAGTAGCCCCCGCTCGCTGCAACTAGAGAAAGCCCACATGCAGCAACGACGACCCAACACAGTAAAAAAAAAAAATGATATATTAAATAAATAAATAAATAGATAGATAGATAAACAAATAAATAAATAAATAAACTAATGCAGAGCAGTGGCTACGGCCTCCTAAAAACTGCTGCACGCCTCCGCTTCTGCACGGCAATTCAGGGCCTTACCTTGAGGCAAGTGCTCACGCTGAGTGTCCCGTTAGCGCCACAGCATGGTAGGATGCTGACTTTCTCCTCGAGCAGAGTGACTTCAGGTACGAGGCCCTCGAAGAATTCTATGCAGAGTGTTTTCTCATGGCAGCTCAGACGGGGGCCGTGACGAACACGTCCAGGGCATGTCGCACTGGCTAGAAATGTGGTCCCGAGGCTGTTCCAGTGCTCTGGAAATGTAGCTCTCCTTAAGGAACGTGCAGTGTGTTGCCCATCACTCGGCATACACAGAGGGCCTCCAAGGGACCGACCTTTGGGCCTCGATGTTGCTCAGCTGGCCCACAGGAGTCTGGAGGTACTCAGGGTTCTTGGAGGGAAAATGATGCACACCCGAGGGGCCTACGAGTCCTGAAAAGGGTACTTCCTTTAAAATAAAGCAGAACAGGGGCTTCCCTGGTGGCGCAGGGGTTGAGAATATGCCTGCCAATGCAGGGGAAACGGGTTCGAGCCCTGGTCTGAGAGGATCACACATGCCGCGGAGAAACTGGGCCCGTGGGCCACAATGACTGAACCTGCGCGTCTGGAGCCTGTGCTCCGCAACAAGAGAGGCTGGGATGGTGAGAGGCCCGCGCACCGCGATGAAGAGTGGCCCCATTTGCCGCAACTGGAGAGAGCCCTAGCACAGAAACGAAGACCCAACATAGCGATCAGTCAATCAAAAAATAAATCTTAAAAAAAATAAAAAATAAAAAAAATAAAATAAAATCAAGCAGAACAGCGACTAAGACCTCATGGAAACAGCTGCATGCCTCCCTTTCTGCACGTCTACTCAGGGACTTACCTCGAGGCCAGTACTCACGTTGAGTTTCCCTTTAGCTCTAGAGCGTGGCAGGATGAGCTCCACTCCGCCCATCGAAGCAGCCGGCATAGCTAGAGAAAACTCATTTTCTACCCAGAGCCACGCCTACAGTGGCTCGTGGCCTGTCAACAGCAGTCAATTTCAAGTAGCTTCAAGGCAGCATGAATGGAGCTTTCAAAATGGGAAAGCAAGGCTAGTTCCATCAGGCCCCCATTTCCAAGGGCACACGCAGCATATATCCCGGTGTTTTCTAAGAAGTGCATAGAGACACATGTTACCCAGTGGTTCCTTCCCTGAATCAACTCCTCGAAGCAGGGTGTTCTGCAAATAGCGAACTGCCTCAACGAAGGAGCGCCCCAGCTACGCCTCCGGGCCCGTGGCTCTTCAAAAGCCTGCAGTGTTACCCGAGGAACTGGGCTTTAGTTGCAGTCGGAACGCAAGCCGACTTTCTCTTGGAGGCAGGGTGACTTCAGGCAGGGACTCCTAGATGGAATACGAAGCCGAGGGTTTTTCTCAGTGCAGCTCAGACTTGGGCAATGAGCCAGACTTGCACGGCACGTTGGACCTGCTAGAAAGGTGTTCGTCGACCTGTGGGAGTGCTGGGGAATTCAAGCTGTCCCAAGAAGGAGTGCAGTGTGTTGCCCTACACTCGGCATACACAGAGTGGCTCCGAAGGGCTATGGGCCTGGATGTGGCTTAGCGGGCCCATGGGGGCCTCGGGGTACTCAGTGTTCTTGCAGGAAATAGGGTGCCCACGCGAGGCTCCTAGATGTCCTGCAAAGCATACTGACATTAAAATAATGCAGAGCAGGGACTTCCCTTGTGGTGCAATGTTTGGGAATCCACCTGCCGATGCAGCGGACATGGGTTCGAGCCCTGGTCCACCAAGATCTCACATGCTGCGGAGCACCTAAGCCCGTGAACCACAACGACTGAGCCTGCGCTCTAGAGCCCGGGAGCCACAACGACTGAGCCCTCATGCCAGAACTAATGAAGTCCACGTGCCTAGAGCCTGTGATCCACAACAAGAGGAGTCACCGCAATGAGAAGCCCGCGCACCGCAATGAAGAGTAGCCCCCGCTCGCTGCAACTAGAGAAAGCCCACATGCAGCAACGACGACCCAACACAGTAAAAAAAAAAATGATATATTAAATAAATAAATAAATACATAGATAAACAAATAAATAAATAAATAAACTATTGCAGAGCAGTGGCTACGGCCTCCTGAAAACTGCTGCACGCCTCCGCTTCTGCACGGCAGTTCAGGGCCTTACCTTGAGGCAAGTGCTCACGCTGAGTGTCCCGTTAGCGCCACAGCATGGTAGGATGCTGACTTTCTCCTCGAGCAGAGTGACTTCAGGTACGAGGCCCTCGAAGAATTCTACGCAGAGTGTTTTCTCATGGCAGCTCAGACGGGGGCCGTGACGAACACTTCCAGGGCACGTCGCACTGGCAAGAAATGTGGTCCTGGGGCTGTTCCAGTGCTCTGGAAATGTAGCTGTCCTTAAGGAACGTGCAGTGTGTTGCCCATCACTTGGCATACACAGAGGGCCTCCGAGGGACCGACCTTTGGGCCTCGATGTTGCTCAGCAGGCCCACACGAGTCTGGAGGTACTCAGGGTTCTTGGAGGGAAAATGATGCACACCCGAGGGGCCTACGAGTCCTGAAAAGGGTACTTCCTTTAAAATAAAGCAGAACAGGGGCTTCCCTGGTGGCGCAGTGGTTGAGAATATGCCTGCCAATGCAGGGGACACGGTTTCGAACCCTGGTCTGAGAGGATCACACATGCCGCGGAGAAACTAGGCCCGTGGGCCACAATGACTGAACCTGCGCGTCTGGAGCCTGTGCTCCGCAACAAGAGAGGCCGCGATAGTGAGAGGCCCGCGCACCGTGGTGAAGAGTGGCCCCATTTGCCGCAACTGGAGAGAGCCCTACCAGAGAAACGAAGACCCAACATAGCGATCACTCAATCAAAAAATAAATCTTAAAAAAAAATAAAAAATAAAAAAAATAAAATAAAATCAAGCAGAACAGCGACTAAGACCTCATGGAAACAGGTGCATGCCTCCCTTTCTGCGCGGCTACTCAGGGACTTACCTCGAGGCCAGTACTCACGTTGAGTTTCCCTTTAGCTCTAGGGCGTGGCAGGATGAGCTCCAACCCGCCCATCGAAGCAGCCGGCATAGCTAGAGAAAACTCATTTTCGACCCAGAGCCATGCCTACAGTGGCTAGTGGCCTGTCAACAGCAGTCAATTTCAAGTAGCTTCAAGGCAGCATGAATGGAGCTTTCAAAATGGAAAAGCAAGGCTAGTTCCATTAGGCCCCCATTTCCAAGGGCACACGCAGCATATATCCCGGTGCTTTCTAGGAAGTGCAAAGGGACACAGGTTACCCAGTGGTTCCTTCCCTGAATCAACTCCTCGAAGCAGGGTGTTCTGCAAATAGCGAACTGCGTCAACGAAGGAACACCCCAGCTAGGCCTCCGGGCCCGTGGCTCTTCAAAAGCCTGAAGTGTTACCCGAGGAACTGGCCTTTAGTTGCAGTCGGAACGCAAGCCGACTTTCTCTTGGAGGCAGGGTGACTTCAGGCAGGGACTCCCAGATGGAATACGAAGCCGAGGGTTTTTCTCAGTGCAGCTCAGACTTGGGCAATGAGCCAGACTTGCACGGCACGTTGGACCTGCTAGAACGGTGTTCGTGGACCTGTTCGAGTGCTGGGGAATTCAAGCTGTCCCAAGAAGGAGTGCAGTGTGTTGCCCTACACTCGGCATACACAGAGTGGCTCCGAAGGGCTATGGGCCTGGATGTGGCTTAGCGGGCCCATGGGGGCCTCGGGGTACTCAGTGTTCTTGCAGGAAATAGGGTGCCCACGCGAGGCTCCTAGATGTCCTGCAAAGCATACTGACATTAAAATAATGCAGAGCAGGGGCTTCCCTTGTGGTGCAATGTTTGGGAATCCACCTGCCGATGCAGCGGACATGGGTTCGAGCCCTGGTCCACCAAGATCTCACATGCTGCGGAGTACTTAAGCCCGTGAACCACAACGACTGAGCGTGCGCTCTAGAGCCCGGGAGCCACAACGACTAAGCCCGCATGCCAGAACTAAGGAAGTCCACGTGCCTAGAGCCTGTGCTCCACAACAAGAGGAGTCACCGCAAGAGAAGCCCGCGCACCGCAACGAAGAGTAGCCCCCGCTCTCAGCAACTAGAGAAAGCACACATGCAGCAACGACGACCCAACACAGTAAAAAAAAAATGATATATTAAATAAATAAATAAATAGATAGATAGATAAACAAATAAATAAATAAATAAACTAATGCAGAGCAGTGGCTACGGCCTCCTAAAAACTGCTGCACGCCTCCGCTTCTGCACGGCAATTCAGGGCCTTACCTTGAGGCAAGTGCTCACGCTGAGTGTCCCGTTAGCGCCACAGCATGGTAGGATGCTGACTTTCTCCTCGAGCAGAGTGACTTCAGGTACGAGGCCCTCGAAGAATTCTATGCAGAGTGTTTTCTCATGGCAGCTCAGACGGGGGCCGTGACGAACACGTCCAGGGCATGTCGCACTGGCTAGAAATGTGGTCCCGAGGCTGTTCCAGTGCTCTGGAAATGTAGCTCTCCTTAAGGAACGTGCAGTGTGTTGCCCATCACTCGGCATACACAGAGGGCCTCCAAGGGACCGACCTTTGGGCCTCGATGTTGCTCAGCTGGCCCACAGGAGTCTGGAGGTACTCAGGGTTCTTGGAGGGAAAATGATGCACACCCGAGGGGCCTACGAGTCCTGAAAAGGGTACTTCCTTTAAAATAAAGCAGAACAGGGGCTTCCCTGGTGGCGCAGGGGTTGAGAATATGCCTGCCAATGCAGGGGAAACGGGTTCGAGCCCTGGTCTGAGAGGATCACACATGCCGCGGAGAAACTGGGCCCGTGGGCCACAATGACTGAACCTGCGCGTCTGGAGCCTGTGCTCCGCAACAAGAGAGGCTGGGATGGTGAGAGGCCCGCGCACCGCGATGAAGAGTGGCCCCATTTGCCGCAACTGGAGAGAGCCCTAGCACAGAAACGAAGACCCAACATAGCGATCAGTCAATCAAAAAATAAATCTTAAAAAAAATAAAAAATAAAAAAAATAAAATAAAATCAAGCAGAACAGCGACTAAGACCTCATGGAAACAGCTGCATGCCTCCCTTTCTGCACGTCTACTCAGGGACTTACCTCGAGGCCAGTACTCACGTTGAGTTTCCCTTTAGCTCTAGAGCGTGGCAGGATGAGCTCCACTCCGCCCATCGAAGCAACCGGCATAGCTAGAGAAAACTCATTTTCTACCCAGAGCCACGCCTACAGTGGCTCGTGGCCTGTCAACAGCAGTCAATTTCAAGTAGCTTCAAGGCAGCATGAATGGAGCTTTCAAAATGGGAAAGCAAGGCTAGTTCCATCAGGCCCCCATTTCCAAGGGCACACGCAGCATATATCCCGGTGTTTTCTAAGAAGTGCATAGAGACACATGTTACCCAGTGGTTCCTTCCCTGAATCAACTCCTCGAAGCAGGGTGTTCTGCAAATAGCGAACTGCCTCAACGAAGGAGCGCCCCAGCTACGCCTCCGGGCCCGTGGCTCTTCAAAAGCCTGCAGTGTTACCCGAGGAACTGGGCTTTAGTTGCAGTCGGAACGCAAGCCGACTTTCTCTTGGAGGCAGGGTGACTTCAGGCAGGGACTCCTAGATGGAATACGAAGCCGAGGGTTTTTCTCAGTGCAGCTCAGACTTGGGCAATGAGCCAGACTTGCACGGCACGTTGGACCTGCTAGAAAGGTGTTCGTCGACCTGTGGGAGTGCTGGGGAATTCAAGCTGTCCCAAGAAGGAGTGCAGTGTGTTGCCCTACACTCGGCATACACAGAGTGGCTCCGAAGGGCTATGGGCCTGGATGTGGCTTAGCGGGCCCATGGGGGCCTCGGGGTACTCAGTGTTCTTGCAGGAAATAGGGTGCCCACGCGAGGCTCCTAGATGTCCTGCAAAGCATACTGACATTAAAATAATGCAGAGCAGGGACTTCCCTTGTGGTGCAATGTTTGGGAATCCACCTGCCGATGCAGCGGACATGGGTTCGAGCCCTGGTCCACCAAGATCTCACATGCTGCGGAGCACCTAAGCCCGTGAACCACAACGACTGAGCCTGCGCTCTAGAGCCCGGGAGCCACAACGACTGAGCCCTCATGCCAGAACTAATGAAGTCCACGTGCCTAGAGCCTGTGATCCACAACAAGAGGAGTCACCGCAATGAGAAGCCCGCGCACCGCAATGAAGAGTAGCCCCCGCTCGCTGCAACTAGAGAAAGCCCACATGCAGCAACGACGACCCAACACAGTAAAAAAAAAAATGATATATTAAATAAATAAATAAATACATAGATAAACAAATAAATAAATAAATAAACTATTGCAGAGCAGTGGCTACGGCCTCCTGAAAACTGCTGCACGCCTCCGCTTCTGCACGGCAGTTCAGGGCCTTACCTTGAGGCAAGTGCTCACGCTGAGTGTCCCGTTAGCGCCACAGCATGGTAGGATGCTGACTTTCTCCTCGAGCAGAGTGACTTCAGGTACGAGGCCCTCGAAGAATTCTACGCAGAGTGTTTTCTCATGGCAGCTCAGACGGGGGCCGTGACGAACACTTCCAGGGCACGTCGCACTGGCAAGAAATGTGGTCCTGGGGCTGTTCCAGTGCTCTGGAAATGTAGCTGTCCTTAAGGAACGTGCAGTGTGTTGCCCATCACTTGGCATACACAGAGGGCCTCTGAGGGACCGACCTTTGGGCCTCGATGTTGCTCAGCAGGCCCACACGAGTCTGGAGGTACTCAGGGTTCTTGGAGGGAAAATGATGCACACCCGAGGGGCCTACGAGTCCTGAAAAGGGTACTTCCTTTAAAATAAAGCAGAACAGGGGCTTCCCTGGTGGCGCAGTGGTTGAGAATATGCCTGCCAATGCAGGGGACACGGTTTCGAACCCTGGTCTGAGAGGATCACACATGCCGCGGAGAAACTAGGCCCGTGGGCCACAATGACTGAACCTGCGCGTCTGGAGCCTGTGCTCCGCAACAAGAGAGGCCGCGATAGTGAGAGGCCCGCGCACCGTGGTGAAGAGTGGCCCCATTTGCCGCAACTGGAGAGAGCCCTACCAGAGAAACGAAGACCCAACATAGCGATCACTCAATCAAAAAATAAATCTTAAAAAAAAATAAAAAATAAAAAAAATAAAATAAAATCAAGCAGAACAGCGACTAAGACCTCATGGAAACAGGTGCATGCCTCCCTTTCTGCGCGGCTACTCAGGGACTTACCTCGAGGCCAGTACTCACGTTGAGTTTCCCTTTAGCTCTAGGGCGTGGCAGGATGAGCTCCAACCCGCCCATCGAAGCAGCCGGCATAGCTAGAGAAAACTCATTTTCGACCCAGAGCCATGCCTACAGTGGCTAGTGGCCTGTCAACAGCAGTCAATTTCAAGTAGCTTCAAGGCAGCATGAATGGAGCTTTCAAAATGGAAAAGCAAGGCTAGTTCCATTAGGCCCCCATTTCCAAGGGCACACGCAGCATATATCCCGGTGCTTTCTAGGAAGTGCAAAGGGACACAGGTTACCCAGTGGTTCCTTCCCTGAATCAACTCCTCGAAGCAGGGTGTTCTGCAAATAGCGAACTGCGTCAACGAAGGAACACCCCAGCTAGGCCTCCGGGCCCGTGGCTCTTCAAAAGCCTGAAGTGTTACCCGAGGAACTGGCCTTTAGTTGCAGTCGGAACGCAAGCCGACTTTCTCTTGGAGGCAGGGTGACTTCAGGCAGGGACTCCCAGATGGAATACGAAGCCGAGGGTTTTTCTCAGTGCAGCTCAGACTTGGGCAATGAGCCAGACTTGCACGGCACGTTGGACCTGCTAGAACGGTGTTCGTGGACCTGTTCGAGTGCTGGGGAATTCAAGCTGTCCCAAGAAGGAGTGCAGTGTGTTGCCCTACACTCGGCATACACAGAGTGGCTCCGAAGGGCTATGGGCCTGGATGTGGCTTAGCGGGCCCATGGGGGCCTCGGGGTACTCAGTGTTCTTGCAGGAAATAGGGTGCCCACGCGAGGCTCCTAGATGTCCTGCAAAGCATACTGACATTAAAATAATGCAGAGCAGGGGCTTCCCTTGTGGTGCAATGTTTGGGAATCCACCTGCCGATGCAGCGGACATGGGTTCGAGCCCTGGTCCACCAAGATCTCACATGCTGCGGAGTACTTAAGCCCGTGAACCACAACGACTGAGCGTGCGCTCTAGAGCCCGGGAGCCACAACGACTAAGCCCGCATGCCAGAACTAAGGAAGTCCACGTGCCTAGAGCCTGTGCTCCACAACAAGAGGAGTCACTGCAAGAGAAGCCCGCGCACCGCAACGAAGAGTAGCCCCCGCTCTCAGCAACTAGAGAAAGCACACATGCAGCAACGACGACCCAACACAGTAAAAAAAAAATGATATATTAAATAAATAAATAAATAGATAGATAGATAAACAAATAAATAAATAAATAAACTAATGCAGAGCAGTGGCTACGGCCTCCTAAAAACTGCTGCACGCCTCCGCTTCTGCACGGCAATTCAGGGCCTTACCTTGAGGCAAGTGCTCACGCTGAGTGTCCCGTTAGCGCCACAGCATGGTAGGATGCTGACTTTCTCCTCGAGCAGAGTGACTTCAGGTACGAGGCCCTCGAAGAATTCTATGCAGAGTGTTTTCTCATGGCAGCTCAGACGGGGGCCGTGACGAACACGTCCAGGGCATGTCGCACTGGCTAGAAATGTGGTCCCGAGGCTGTTCCAGTGCTCTGGAAATGTAGCTCTCCTTAAGGAACGTGCAGTGTGTTGCCCATCACTCGGCATACACAGAGGGCCTCCAAGGGACCGACCTTTGGGCCTCGATGTTGCTCAGCTGGCCCACAGGAGTCTGGAGGTACTCAGGGTTCTTGGAGGGAAAATGATGCACACCCGAGGGGCCTACGAGTCCTGAAAAGGGTACTTCCTTTAAAATAAAGCAGAACAGGGGCTTCCCTGGTGGCGCAGTGGTTGAGAATATGCCTGCCAATGCAGGGGACACGGTTTCGAACCCTGGTCTGAGAGGATCACACATGCCGCGGAGAAACTAGGCCCGTGGGCCACAATGACTGAACCTGCGCGTCTGGAGCCTGTGCTCCGCAACAAGAGAGGCCGCGATAGTGAGAGGCCCGCGCACCGTGGTGAAGAGTGGCCCCATTTGCCGCAACTGGAGAGAGCCCTACCAGAGAAACGAAGACCCAACATAGCGATCACTCAATCAAAAAATAAATCTTAAAAAAAAATAAAAAATAAAAAAAATAAAATAAAATCAAGCAGAACAGCGACTAAGACCTCATGGAAACAGGTGCATGCCTCCCTTTCTGCGCGGCTACTCAGGGACTTACCTCGAGGCCAGTACTCACGTTGAGTTTCCCTTTAGCTCTAGGGCGTGGCAGGATGAGCTCCAACCCGCCCATCGAAGCAGCCGGCATAGCTAGAGAAAACTCATTTTCGACCCAGAGCCATGCCTACAGTGGCTAGTGGCCTGTCAACAGCAGTCAATTTCAAGTAGCTTCAAGGCAGCATGAATGGAGCTTTCAAAATGGAAAAGCAAGGCTAGTTCCATTAGGCCCCCATTTCCAAGGGCACACGCAGCATATATCCCGGTGCTTTCTAGGAAGTGCAAAGGGACACAGGTTACCCAGTGGTTCCTTCCCTGAATCAACTCCTCGAAGCAGGGTGTTCTGCAAATAGCGAACTGCGTCAACGAAGGAACACCCCAGCTAGGCCTCCGGGCCCGTGGCTCTTCAAAAGCCTGAAGTGTTACCCGAGGAACTGGCCTTTAGTTGCAGTCGGAACGCAAGCCGACTTTCTCTTGGAGGCAGGGTGACTTCAGGCAGGGACTCCCAGATGGAATACGAAGCCGAGGGTTTTTCTCAGTGCAGCTCAGACTTGGGCAATGAGCCAGACTTGCACGGCACGTTGGACCTGCTAGAACGGTGTTCGTGGACCTGTTCGAGTGCTGGGGAATTCAAGCTGTCCCAAGAAGGAGTGCAGTGTGTTGCCCTACACTCGGCATACACAGAGTGGCTCCGAAGGGCTATGGGCCTGGATGTGGCTTAGCGGGCCCATGGGGGCCTCGGGGTACTCAGTGTTCTTGCAGGAAATAGGGTGCCCACGCGAGGCTCCTAGATGTCCTGCAAAGCATACTGACATTAAAATAATGCAGAGCAGGGGCTTCCCTTGTGGTGCAATGTTTGGGAATCCACCTGCCGATGCAGCGGACATGGGTTCGAGCCCTGGTCCACCAAGATCTCACATGCTGCGGAGTACTTAAGCCCGTGAACCACAACGACTGAGCGTGCGCTCTAGAGCCCGGGAGCCACAACGACTAAGCCCGCATGCCAGAACTAAGGAAGTCCACGTGCCTAGAGCCTGTGCTCCACAACAAGAGGAGTCACCGCAAGAGAAGCCCGCGCACCGCAACGAAGAGTAGCCCCCGCTCTCAGCAACTAGAGAAAGCACACATGCAGCAACGACGACCCAACACAGTAAAAAAAAAATGATATATTAAATAAATAAATAAATAGATAGATAGATAAACAAATAAATAAATAAATAAACTAATGCAGAGCAGTGGCTACGGCCTCCTAAAAACTGCTGCACGCCTCCGCTTCTGCACGGCAATTCAGGGCCTTACCTTGAGGCAAGTGCTCACGCTGAGTGTCCCGTTAGCGCCACAGCATGGTAGGATGCTGACTTTCTCCTCGAGCAGAGTGACTTCAGGTACGAGGCCCTCGAAGAATTCTATGCAGAGTGTTTTCTCATGGCAGCTCAGACGGGGGCCGTGACGAACACGTCCAGGGCATGTCGCACTGGCTAGAAATGTGGTCCCGAGGCTGTTCCAGTGCTCTGGAAATGTAGCTCTCCTTAAGGAACGTGCAGTGTGTTGCCCATCACTCGGCATACACAGAGGGCCTCCAAGGGATCGACCTTTGGGCCTCGATGTTGCTCAGCTGGCCCACACGAGTCTGGAGGTACTCAGGGTTCTTGGAGGGAAAATGATGCACACCCGAGGGGCCTACGAGTCCTGAAAAGGGTACTTCCTTTAAAATAAAGCAGAACAGGGGCTTCCCTGGTGGCGCAGTGGTTGAGAATATGCCTGCCAATGCAGGGGACACGGTTTCGAACCCTGGTCTGAGAGGATCACACATGCCGCGGAGAAACTAGGCCCGTGGGCCACAATGACTGAACCTGCGCGTCTGGAGCCTGTGCTCCGCAACAAGAGAGGCCGCGATAGTGAGAGGCCCGCGCACCGTGGTGAAGAGTGGCCCCATTTGCCGCAACTGGAGAGAGCCCTACCAGAGAAACGAAGACCCAACATAGCGATCACTCAATCAAAAAATAAATCTTAAAAAAAAATAAAAAATAAAAAAAATAAAATAAAATCAAGCAGAACAGCGACTAAGACCTCATGGAAACAGGTGCATGCCTCCCTTTCTGCGCGGCTACTCAGGGACTTACCTCGAGGCCAGTACTCACGTTGAGTTTCCCTTTAGCTCTAGGGCGTGGCAGGATGAGCTCCAACCCGCCCATCGAAGCAGCCGGCATAGCTAGAGAAAACTCATTTTCGACCCAGAGCCATGCCTACAGTGGCTAGTGGCCTGTCAACAGCAGTCAATTTCAAGTAGCTTCAAGGCAGCATGAATGGAGCTTTCAAAATGGAAAAGCAAGGCTAGTTCCATTAGGCCCCCATTTCCAAGGGCACACGCAGCATATATCCCGGTGCTTTCTAGGAAGTGCAAAGGGACACAGGTTACCCAGTGGTTCCTTCCCTGAATCAACTCCTCGAAGCAGGGTGTTCTGCAAATAGCGAACTGCGTCAACGAAGGAACACCCCAGCTAGGCCTCCGGGCCCGTGGCTCTTCAAAAGCCTGAAGTGTTACCCGAGGAACTGGCCTTTAGTTGCAGTCGGAACGCAAGCCGACTTTCTCTTGGAGGCAGGGTGACTTCAGGCAGGGACTCCCAGATGGAATACGAAGCCGAGGGTTTTTCTCAGTGCAGCTCAGACTTGGGCAATGAGCCAGACTTGCACGGCACGTTGGACCTGCTAGAACGGTGTTCGTGGACCTGTTCGAGTGCTGGGGAATTCAAGCTGTCCCAAGAAGGAGTGCAGTGTGTTGCCCTACACTCGGCATACACAGAGTGGCTCCGAAGGGCTATGGGCCTGGATGTGGCTTAGCGGGCCCATGGGGGCCTCGGGGTACTCAGTGTTCTTGCAGGAAATAGGGTGCCCACGCGAGGCTCCTAGATGTCCTGCAAAGCATACTGACATTAAAATAATGCAGAGCAGGGGCTTCCCTTGTGGTGCAATGTTTGGGAATCCACCTGCCGATGCAGCGGACATAGGTTCGAGCCCTGGTCCACCAAGATCTCACATGCTGCGGAGTACTTAAGCCCGTGAACCACAACGACTGAGCGTGCGCTCTAGAGCCCTGGAGCCACAACGACTAAGCCCGCATGCCAGAACTAAGGAAGTCCACGTGCCTAGAGCCTGTGCTCCACAACAAGAGGAGTCACCGCAAGAGAAGCCCGCGCACCGCAACGAAGAGTAGCCCCCGCTCTCAGCAACTAGAGAAAGCACACATGCAGCAACGACGACACAACACAGTAAAAAAAAAATGATATATTAAATAAATAAATAAATAGATAAATAGATAAACAAATAAATAAATAAATAAACTAATGCAGAGCAGTGGCTACGGCCTCCTAAAAACTGCTGCACGCCTCCGCTTCTGCACGGCAATTCAGGGCCTTACCTTGAGGCAAGTGCTCACGCTGAGTGTCCCGTTAGCGCCACAGCATGGTAGGATGCTGACTTTCTCCTCGAGCAGAGTGACTTCAGGTACGAGGCCCTCGAAGAATTCTATGCAGAGTGTTTTCTCATGGCAGCTCAGACGGGGGCCGTGACGAACACGTCCAGGGCATGTCGCACTGGCTAGAAATGTGGTCCCGAGGCTGTTCCAGTGCTCTGGAAATGTAGCTCTCCTTAAGGAACGTGCAGTGTGTTGCCCATCACTCGGCATACACAGAGGGCCTCCAAGGGACCGACCTTTGGGCCTCGATGTTGCTCAGCTGGCCCACAGGAGTCTGGAGGTACTCAGGGTTCTTGGAGGGAAAATGATGCACACCCGAGGGGCCTACGAGTCCTGAAAAGGGTACTTCCTTTAAAATAAAGCAGAACAGGGGCTTCCCTGGTGGCGCAGGGGTTGAGAATATGCCTGCCAATGCAGGGGAAACGGGTTCGAGCCCTGGTCTGAGAGGATCACACATGCCGCGGAGAAACTGGGCCCGTGGGCCACAATGACTGAACCTGCGCGTCTGGAGCCTGTGCTCCGCAACAAGAGAGGCTGGGATGGTGAGAGGCCCGCGCACCGCGATGAAGAGTGGCCCCATTTGCCGCAACTGGAGAGAGCCCTAGCACAGAAACGAAGACCCAACATAGCGATCAGTCAATCAAAAAATAAATCTTAAAAAAAATAAAAAATAAAAAAAATAAAATAAAATCAAGCAGAACAGCGACTAAGACCTCATGGAAACAGCTGCATGCCTCCCTTTCTGCACATCTACTCAGGGACTTACCTCGAGGCCAGTACTCACGTTGAGTTTCCCTTTAGCTCTAGAGCGTGGCAGGATGAGCTCCACTCCGCCCATCGAAACAACCGGCATAGCTAGAGAAAACTCATTTTCTACCCAGAGCCACGCCTACAGTGGCTCGTGGCCTGTCAACAGCAGTCAATTTCAAGTAGCTTCAAGGCAGCATGAATGGAGCTTTCAAAATGGGAAAGCAAGGCTAGTTCCATCAGGCCCCCATTTCCAAGGGCACACGCAGCATATATCCCGGTGTTTTCTAAGAAGTGCATAGAGACACATGTTACCCAGTGGTTCCTTCCCTGAATCAACTCCTCGAAGCAGGGTGTTCTGCAAATAGCGAACTGCCTCAACGAAGGAGCGCCCCAGCTACGCCTCCGGGCCCGTGGCTCTTCAAAAGCCTGCAGTGTTACCCGAGGAACTGGGCTTTAGTTGCAGTCGGAACGCAAGCCGACTTTCTCTTGGAGGCAGGGAGACTTCAGGCAGGGACTCCCAGATGGAATACGAAGCCGAGGTTTTTTCTCCGTGTAGCTCAGACTTGGGCAATGAGCCAGTCTTGCACGGCACGTTGGACCTGCTAGAACGGTGTTCATGGACCTGTTCGAGTGCTGGGGAATTCAAGCTGTCCCAAGAAGGAGAGCAGTGTGTTGCCCTACACTCGGCATACACAGAGTGGCTCCGAAGGGCTATGGGCCTGGATGTGGCTTAGCGGGCCCATGGGGGCCTCGGGGTACTCAGTGTTCTTGCAGGAAATACGGTGCCCACGCGAGGCTCCTAGATGTCCTGCAAAGCGTACTGACATTAAAATAATGCAGAGCAGGGGCTTCCCTTGTGGTGCAATGTTTTGGAATCCACCTGCCGATGCAGCGGACATAGGTTCGAGCCCTGCTCCACCAAGATCTCACATGCAGCGGAGTACTTAAGCCCGTGAACCACAACGACAGAGCCTGCGCTCTAGAGCCCGGGAGCCACAACGACTGAGCCCGCATGCCAGAAATAATGAAGTCCACGTGCCTAGAGCCTGTGCTCCACAACAAGAGGAGTCACCGCAATGAGAAGCCCGCGCACCGCAATGAAGAGTAGCCCCCGCTCGCTGCAACTAGAGAAAGCTCACATGCAGCAACGACGACCCAACACAGTTAAAAAAAAAATGATATATTAAATAAATAAATAAATACATAGATAAATAAATAAATAAACTAATGCCGAGCAGTGGCTACGGCCTCCTGAAAACTGCTGCACGCCTCCGCTTCTGCACGGCAATTCAGGGCCTTAACTTGAGGCAAGTGCTCACGCTGAGTGTCCCGTTAGAGCCACAGCATGGTAGGATGCTGACTTTCTCCTCGAGCAGAGTGACTTCAGGTACGAGGCCCTCGAAGAATTCTACGCAGAGTGTTTTCTCATGGCAGCTCAGATGGGGGCCGTGACGAACACTTCCAGGGCATGTCGCACTGGCTAGAAATGCGGTCCTGAGGCTGTTCCAGTGCTCTGGAAATGTAGCTCTCCTTAAGGAACGTACAGTGTGTTGCCCATCACTTGGCATACACAGAGGGCCTCCGAGGGACCGACCTTTGGGCCTCGATGTTGCTCAGCAGGCCCACAGGAGTCTGGAGGTACTCAGGGTTCTTGGAGGGAAAATGATGCACACCCGAGGGGCCTACGAGTCCTGAAAAGGGTACTTCCTTTAAAATAAAGCAGAACAGGGGCTTCCCTAGTGGCGCAGGGGTTAAGAATATGCCTGCCAATGCAGGGGACACGGGTTCGAACCCTGGTCTGAGAGGATCACAAATGCCGCGGAGAAACTAGGCCCGTGGGCCACAATGACTGAACCTGCGCGTCTGGAGCCTGTGCTCCACAACAAGATAGGCCGCGATAGTGAGAGGCCCGCGCACCGCGATGAAGAGTCGCCCCATTTGCCGCAACTGGAGAGAGCCCTAGCACAGAAACGAAGACCCAACATAGCGATCAATCAATCAAAAAATGAATCTTTAAAAAAAATAAAAAATAAAAAAAATAAAATAAAATCAAGCAGAACAGCGACTAAGACCTCATGGAAAGAGCTGCATGCCTCCCTTTCTGCGCGGCTACTCAGGGACTTACCTCGAGGCCAGTACTCACGTTGAGTTTCCCTTTAGCTCTAGGGCGTGGCAGGATGAGCTCCAACCCGCCCATCGAAGCAGCCGGCATAGCTAGAGAAAACTCATTTTCGACCCAGAGCCATGCCTACAGTGGCTAGTGGCCTGTCAACAGCAGTCAATTTCAAGTAGCTTCAAGGCAGCATGAATGGAGCTTTCAAAATGGAAAAGCAAGGCTAGTTCCATTAGGCCCCCATTTCCAAGGGCACACGCAGCATATATCCCGGTGCTTTGTAGGAAGTGCAAAGGGACACAGGTTACCCAGTGGTTCCTTCCCTAAATGAACTCCTCGAAGCAGGGTGTTCTGCAAATAACGAACTGCGTCAACGGAGGAACACCCCAGCTAGGCCTCCGGGCCCGTGGCTCTTCAAAAGCCTGAAGTGTTACCCGAGGAACTGGGCTTTAGTTGCAGTCGGAACGCAAGCCGACTTTCTCTTGGAGGCAGGGTGACTTCAGGCAGGGACTCCTAGATGGAATACGAAGCCGAGGGTTTTTCTCAGTGCAGCTCAGACTTGGGCAATGAGCCAGACTTGCACGGCACGTTGGACCTGCTAGAAAGGTGTTCGTCGACCTGTGGGAGTGCTGGGGAAATCAAGCTGTCCCAAGAAGGAGTGCAGTGTGTTGCCCTACACTCGGCATACACAGAGTGGCTCCGAAGGGCTATGGGCCTGGATGTGGCTTAGCGGGCCCATGGGGGCCTCGGGGTACTCAGTGTTCTTGCAGGAAATAGGGTGCCCACGCGAGGCTCCTAGATGTCCTGCAAAGCATACTGACATTAAAATAATGCAGAGCAGGGACTTCCCTTGTGGTGCAATGTTTGGGAATCCACCTGCCGATGCAGCGGACATGGGTTCGAGCCCTGGTCCACCAAGATCTCACATGCTGCGGAGCACCTAAGCCCGTGAACCACAACGACTGAGCGTGCGCTCTAGAGCCCGGGAGCCACAACGACTAAGCCCGCATGCCAGAACTAAGGAAGTCCACGTGCCTAGAGCCTGTGCTCCACAACAAGAGGAGTCACCGCAAGAGAAGCCCGCGCACCGCAACGAAGAGTAGCCCCCGCTCTCAGCAACTAGAGAAAGCACACATGCAGCAACGACGACACAACACAGTAAAAAAAAAATGATATATTAAATAAATAAATAAATAGATAAATAGATAAACAAATAAATAAATAAATAAACTAATGCAGAGCAGTGGCTACGGCCTCCTAAAAACTGCTGCACGCCTCCGCTTCTGCACGGCAATTCAGGGCCTTACCTTGAGGCAAGTGCTCACGCTGAGTGTCCCGTTAGCGCCACAGCATGGTAGGATGCTGACTTTCTCCTCGAGCAGAGTGACTTCAGGTACGAGGCCCTCGAAGAATTCTATGCAGAGTGTTTTCTCATGGCAGCTCAGACGGGGGCCGTGACGAACACGTCCAGGGCATGTCGCACTGGCTAGAAATGTGGTCCCGAGGCTGTTCCAGTGCTCTGGAAATGTAGCTCTCCTTAAGGAACGTGCAGTGTGTTGCCCATCACTCGGCATACACAGAGGGCCTCCAAGGGACCGACCTTTGGGCCTCGATGTTGCTCAGCTGGCCCACAGGAGTCTGGAGGTACTCAGGGTTCTTGGAGGGAAAATGATGCACACCCGAGGGGCCTACGAGTCCTGAAAAGGGTACTTCCTTTAAAATAAAGCAGAACAGGGGCTTCCCTGGTGGCGCAGGGGTTGAGAATATGCCTGCCAATGCAGGGGAAACGGGTTCGAGCCCTGGTCTGAGAGGATCACACATGCCGCGGAGAAACTGGGCCCGTGGGCCACAATGACTGAACCTGCGCGTCTGGAGCCTGTGCTCCGCAACAAGAGAGGCTGGGATGGTGAGAGGCCCGCGCACCGCGATGAAGAGTGGCCCCATTTGCCGCAACTGGAGAGAGCCCTAGCACAGAAACGAAGACCCAACATAGCGATCAGTCAATCAAAAAATAAATCTTAAAAAAAATAAAAAATAAAAAAAATAAAATAAAATCAAGCAGAACAGCGACTAAGACCTCATGGAAACAGCTGCATGCCTCCCTTTCTGCACATCTACTCAGGGACTTACCTCGAGGCCAGTACTCACGTTGAGTTTCCCTTTAGCTCTAGAGCGTGGCAGGATGAGCTCCACTCCGCCCATCGAAACAACCGGCATAGCTAGAGAAAACTCATTTTCTACCCAGAGCCACGCCTACAGTGGCTCGTGGCCTGTCAACAGCAGTCAATTTCAAGTAGCTTCAAGGCAGCATGAATGGAGCTTTCAAAATGGGAAAGCAAGGCTAGTTCCATCAGGCCCCCATTTCCAAGGGCACACGCAGCATATATCCCGGTGTTTTCTAAGAAGTGCATAGAGACACATGTTACCCAGTGGTTCCTTCCCTGAATCAACTCCTCGAAGCAGGGTGTTCTGCAAATAGCGAACTGCCTCAACGAAGGAGCGCCCCAGCTACGCCTCCGGGCCCGTGGCTCTTCAAAAGCCTGCAGTGTTACCCGAGGAACTGGGCTTTAGTTGCAGTCGGAACGCAAGCCGACTTTCTCTTGGAGGCAGGGAGACTTCAGGCAGGGACTCCCAGATGGAATACGAAGCCGAGGTTTTTTCTCCGTGTAGCTCAGACTTGGGCAATGAGCCAGTCTTGCACGGCACGTTGGACCTGCTAGAACGGTGTTCATGGACCTGTTCGAGTGCTGGGGAATTCAAGCTGTCCCAAGAAGGAGAGCAGTGTGTTGCCCTACACTCGGCATACACAGAGTGGCTCCGAAGGGCTATGGGCCTGGATGTGGCTTAGCGGGCCCATGGGGGCCTCGGGGTACTCAGTGTTCTTGCAGGAAATACGGTGCCCACGCGAGGCTCCTAGATGTCCTGCAAAGCGTACTGACATTAAAATAATGCAGAGCAGGGGCTTCCCTTGTGGTGCAATGTTTTGGAATCCACCTGCCGATGCAGCGGACATAGGTTCGAGCCCTGCTCCACCAAGATCTCACATGCAGCGGAGTACTTAAGCCCGTGAACCACAACGACAGAGCCTGCGCTCTAGAGCCCGGGAGCCACAACGACTGAGCCCGCATGCCAGAAATAATGAAGTCCACGTGCCTAGAGCCTGTGCTCCACAACAAGAGGAGTCACCGCAATGAGAAGCCCGCGCACCGCAATGAAGAGTAGCCCCCGCTCGCTGCAACTAGAGAAAGCTCACATGCAGCAACGACGACCCAACACAGTTAAAAAAAAAATGATATATTAAATAAATAAATAAATACATAGATAAATAAATAAATAAACTAATGCCGAGCAGTGGCTACGGCCTCCTGAAAACTGCTGCACGCCTCCGCTTCTGCACGGCAATTCAGGGCCTTAACTTGAGGCAAGTGCTCACGCTGAGTGTCCCGTTAGAGCCACAGCATGGTAGGATGCTGACTTTCTCCTCGAGCAGAGTGACTTCAGGTACGAGGCCCTCGAAGAATTCTACGCAGAGTGTTTTCTCATGGCAGCTCAGATGGGGGCCGTGACGAACACTTCCAGGGCATGTCGCACTGGCTAGAAATGCGGTCCTGAGGCTGTTCCAGTGCTCTGGAAATGTAGCTCTCCTTAAGGAACGTACAGTGTGTTGCCCATCACTTGGCATACACAGAGGGCCTCCGAGGGACCGACCTTTGGGCCTCGATGTTGCTCAGCAGGCCCACAGGAGTCTGGAGGTACTCAGGGTTCTTGGAGGGAAAATGATGCACACCCGAGGGGCCTACGAGTCCTGAAAAGGGTACTTCCTTTAAAATAAAGCAGAACAGGGGCTTCCCTAGTGGCGCAGGGGTTAAGAATATGCCTGCCAATGCAGGGGACACGGGTTCGAACCCTGGTCTGAGAGGATCACAAATGCCGCGGAGAAACTAGGCCCGTGGGCCACAATGACTGAACCTGCGCGTCTGGAGCCTGTGCTCCACAACAAGATAGGCCGCGATAGTGAGAGGCCCGCGCACCGCGATGAAGAGTCGCCCCATTTGCCGCAACTGGAGAGAGCCCTAGCACAGAAACGAAGACCCAACATAGCGATCAATCAATCAAAAAATGAATCTTTAAAAAAAATAAAAAATAAAAAAAATAAAATAAAATCAAGCAGAACAGCGACTAAGACCTCATGGAAAGAGCTGCATGCCTCCCTTTCTGCGCGGCTACTCAGGGACTTACCTCGAGGCCAGTACTCACGTTGAGTTTCCCTTTAGCTCTAGGGCGTGGCAGGATGAGCTCCAACCCGCCCATCGAAGCAGCCGGCATAGCTAGAGAAAACTCATTTTCGACCCAGAGCCATGCCTACAGTGGCTAGTGGCCTGTCAACAGCAGTCAATTTCAAGTAGCTTCAAGGCAGCATGAATGGAGCTTTCAAAATGGAAAAGCAAGGCTAGTTCCATTAGGCCCCCATTTCCAAGGGCACACGCAGCATATATCCCGGTGCTTTGTAGGAAGTGCAAAGGGACACAGGTTACCCAGTGGTTCCTTCCCTAAATGAACTCCTCGAAGCAGGGTGTTCTGCAAATAACGAACTGCGTCAACGGAGGAACACCCCAGCTAGGCCTCCGGGCCCGTGGCTCTTCAAAAGCCTGCAGTGTTACCCGAGGAACTGGGCTTTAGTTGCAGTCGGAACGCAAGCCGACTTTCTCTTGGAGGCAGGGTGACTTCAGGCAGGGACTCCTAGATGGAATACGAAGCCGAGGGTTTTTCTCAGTGCAGCTCAGACTTGGGCAATGAGCCAGACTTGCACGGCACGTTGGACCTGCTAGAAAGGTGTTCGTCGACCTGTGGGAGTGCTGGGGAAATCAAGCTGTCCCAAGAAGGAGTGCAGTGTGTTGCCCTACACTCGGCATACACAGAGTGGCTCCGAAGGGCTATGGGCCTGGATGTGGCTTAGCGGGCCCATGGGGGCCTCGGGGTACTCAGTGTTCTTGCAGGAAATAGGGTGCCCACGCGAGGCTCCTAGATGTCCTGCAAAGCATACTGACATTAAAATAATGCAGAGCAGGGACTTCCCTTGTGGTGCAATGTTTGGGAATCCACCTGCCGATGCAGCGGACATGGGTTCGAGCCCTGGTCCACCAAGATCTCACATGCTGCGGAGCACCTAAGCCCGTGAACCACAACGACTGAGCCTGCGCTCTAGAGCCCGGGAGCCACAACGACTGAGCCCTCATGCCAGAACTAATGAAGTCCACGTGCCTAGAGCCTGTGATCCACAACAAGAGGAGTCACCGCAATGAGAAGCCCGCGCACCGCAATGAAGAGTAGCCCCCGCTCGCTGCAACTAGAGAAAGCCCACATGCAGCAACGACGACCCAACACAGTAAAAAAAAAAATGATATATTAAATAAATAAATAAATACATAGATAAACAAATAAATAAATAAATAAACTATTGCAGAGCAGTGGCTACGGCCTCCTGAAAACTGCTGCACGCCTCCGCTTCTGCACGGCAGTTCAGGGCCTTACCTTGAGGCAAGTGCTCACGCTGAGTGTCCCGTTAGCGCCACAGCATGGTAGGATGCTGACTTTCTCCTCGAGCAGAGTGACTTCAGGTACGAGGCCCTCGAAGAATTCTACGCAGAGTGTTTTCTCATGGCAGCTCAGACGGGGGCCGTGACGAACACTTCCAGGGCACGTCGCACTGGCAAGAAATGTGGTCCTGGGGCTGTTCCAGTGCTCTGGAAATGTAGCTGTCCTTAAGGAACGTGCAGTGTGTTGCCCATCACTTGGCATACACAGAGGGCCTCTGAGGGACCGACCTTTGGGCCTCGATGTTGCTCAGCAGGCCCACACGAGTCTGGAGGTACTCAGGGTTCTTGGAGGGAAAATGATGCACACCCGAGGGGCCTACGAGTCCTGAAAAGGGTACTTCCTTTAAAATAAAGCAGAACAGGGGCTTCCCTGGTGGCGCAGTGGTTGAGAATATGCCTGCCAATGCAGGGGACACGGTTTCGAACCCTGGTCTGAGAGGATCACACATGCCGCGGAGAAACTAGGCCCGTGGGCCACAATGACTGAACCTGCGCGTCTGGAGCCTGTGCTCCGCAACAAGAGAGGCCGCGATAGTGAGAGGCCCGCGCACCGTGGTGAAGAGTGGCCCCATTTGCCGCAACTGGAGAGAGCCCTACCAGAGAAACGAAGACCCAACATAGCGATCACTCAATCAAAAAATAAATCTTAAAAAAAAATAAAAAATAAAAAAAATAAAATAAAATCAAGCAGAACAGCGACTAAGACCTCATGGAAACAGGTGCATGCCTCCCTTTCTGCGCGGCTACTCAGGGACTTACCTCGAGGCCAGTACTCACGTTGAGTTTCCCTTTAGCTCTAGGGCGTGGCAGGATGAGCTCCAACCCGCCCATCGAAGCAGCCGGCATAGCTAGAGAAAACTCATTTTCGACCCAGAGCCATGCCTACAGTGGCTAGTGGCCTGTCAATAGCAGTCAATTTCAAGTAGCTTCAAGGCAGCATGAATGGAGCTTTCAAAATGGAAAAGCAAGGCTAGTTCCATTAGGCCCCCATTTCCAAGGGCACACGCAGCATATATCCCGGTGCTTTCTAGGAAGTGCAAAGGGACACAGGTTACCCAGTGGTTCCTTCCCTGAATCAACTCCTCGAAGCAGGGTGTTCTGCAAATAGCGAACTGCGTCAACGAAGGAACACCCCAGCTAGGCCTCCGGGCCCGTGGCTCTTCAAAAGCCTGAAGTGTTACCCGAGGAACTGGCCTTTAGTTGCAGTCGGAACGCAAGCCGACTTTCTCTTGGAGGCAGGGTGACTTCAGGCAGGGACTCCCAGATGGAATACGAAGCCGAGGGTTTTTCTCAGTGCAGCTCAGACTTGGGCAATGAGCCAGACTTGCACGGCACGTTGGACCTGCTAGAACGGTGTTCGTGGACCTGTTCGAGTGCTGGGGAATTCAAGCTGTCCCAAGAAGGAGTGCAGTGTGTTGCCCTACACTCGGCATACACAGAGTGGCTCCGAAGGGCTATGGGCCTGGATGTGGCTTAGCGGGCTCATGGGGGCCTCGGGGTACTCAGTGTTCTTGCAGGAAATAGGGTGCCCACGCGAGGCTCCTAGATGTCCTGCAAAGCATACTGACATTAAAATAATGCAGAGCAGGGGCTTCCCTTGTGGTGCAATGTTTGGGAATCCACCTGCCGATGCAGCGGACATGGGTTCGAGCCCTGGTCCACCAAGATCTCACATGCTGCGGAGTACTTAAGCCCGTGAACCACAACGACTGAGCGTGCGCTCTAGAGCCTGGGAGCCACAACGACTAAGCCCGCATGCCAGAACTAAGGAAGTCCACGTGCCTAGAGCCTGTGCTCCACAACAAGAGGAGTCACCGCAAGAGAAGCCCGCGCACCGCAACGAAGAGTAGCCCCCGCTCTCAGCAACTAGAGAAAGCACACATGCAGCAACGACGACCCAACACAGTAAAAAAAAAATGATATATTAAATAAATAAATAAATAGATAGATAGATAAACAAATAAATAAATAAATAAACTAATGCAGAGCAGTGGCTACGGCCTCCTAAAAACTGCTGCACGCCTCCGCTTCTGCACGGCAATTCAGGGCCTTACCTTGAGGCAAGTGCTCACGCTGAGTGTCCCGTTAGCGCCACAGCATGGTAGGATGCTGACTTTCTCCTCGAGCAGAGTGACTTCAGGTACGAGGCCCTCGAAGAATTCTATGCAGAGTGTTTTCTCATGGCAGCTCAGACGGGGGCCGTGACGAACACGTCCAGGGCATGTCGCACTGGCTAGAAATGTGGTCCCGAGGCTGTTCCAGTGCTCTGGAAATGTAGCTCTCCTTAAGGAACGTGCAGTGTGTTGCCCATCACTCGGCATACACAGAGGGCCTCCAAGGGACCGACCTTTGGGCCTCGATGTTGCTCAGCTGGCCCACAGGAGTCTGGAGGTACTCAGGGTTCTTGGAGGGAAAATGATGCACACCCGAGGGGCCTACGAGTCCTGAAAAGGGTACTTCCTTTAAAATAAAGCAGAACAGGGGCTTCCCTGGTGGCGCAGGGGTTGAGAATATGCCTGCCAATGCAGGGGAAACGGGTTCGAGCCCTGGTCTGAGAGGATCACACATGCCGCGGAGAAACTGGGCCCGTGGGCCACAATGACTGAACCTGCGCGTCTGGAGCCTGTGCTCCGCAACAAGAGAGGCTGGGATGGTGAGAGGCCCGCGCACCGCGATGAAGAGTGGCCCCATTTGCCGCAACTGGAGAGAGCCCTAGCACAGAAACGAAGACCCAACATAGCGATCAGTCAATCAAAAAATAAATCTTAAAAAAAATAAAAAATAAAAAAAATAAAATAAAATCAAGCAGAACAGCGACTAAGACCTCATGGAAACAGCTGCATGCCTCCCTTTCTGCACGTCTACTCAGGGACTTACCTCGAGGCCAGTACTCACGTTGAGTTTCCCTTTAGCTCTAGAGCGTGGCAGGATGAGCTCCACTCCGCCCATCGAAGCAGCCGGCATAGCTAGAGAAAACTCATTTTCTACCCAGAGCCACGCCTACAGTGGCTCGTGGCCTGTCAACAGCAGTCAATTTCAAGTAGCTTCAAGGCAGCATGAATGGAGCTTTCAAAATGGGAAAGCAAGGCTAGTTCCATCAGGCCCCCATTTCCAAGGGCACACGCAGCATATATCCCGGTGTTTTCTAAGAAGTGCATAGAGACACATGTTACCCAGTGGTTCCTTCCCTGAATCAACTCCTCGAAGCAGGGTGTTCTGCAAATAGCGAACTGCCTCAACGAAGGAGCGCCCCAGCTACGCCTCCGGGCCCGTGGCTCTTCAAAAGCCTGCAGTGTTACCCGAGGAACTGGGCTTTAGTTGCAGTCGGAACGCAAGCCGACTTTCTCTTGGAGGCAGGGTGACTTCAGGCAGGGACTCCTAGATGGAATACGAAGCCGAGGGTTTTTCTCAGTGCAGCTCAGACTTGGGCAATGAGCCAGACTTGCACGGCACGTTGGACCTGCTAGAAAGGTGTTCGTCGACCTGTGGGAGTGCTGGGGAATTCAAGCTGTCCCAAGAAGGAGTGCAGTGTGTTGCCCTACACTCGGCATACACAGAGTGGCTCCGAAGGGCTATGGGCCTGGATGTGGCTTAGCGGGCCCATGGGGGCCTCGGGGTACTCAGTGTTCTTGCAGGAAATAGGGTGCCCACGCGAGGCTCCTAGATGTCCTGCAAAGCATACTGACATTAAAATAATGCAGAGCAGGGACTTCCCTTGTGGTGCAATGTTTGGGAATCCACCTGCCGATGCAGCGGACATGGGTTCGAGCCCTGGTCCACCAAGATCTCACATGCTGCGGAGCACCTAAGCCCGTGAACCACAACGACTGAGCCTGCGCTCTAGAGCCCGGGAGCCACAACGACTGAGCCCTCATGCCAGAACTAATGAAGTCCACGTGCCTAGAGCCTGTGATCCACAACAAGAGGAGTCACCGCAATGAGAAGCCCGCGCACCGCAATGAAGAGTAGCCCCCGCTCGCTGCAACTAGAGAAAGCCCACATGCAGCAACGACGACCCAACACAGTAAAAAAAAAAATGATATATTAAATAAATAAATAAATACATAGATAAACAAATAAATAAATAAATAAACTATTGCAGAGCAGTGGCTACGGCCTCCTGAAAACTGCTGCACGCCTCCGCTTCTGCACGGCAGTTCAGGGCCTTACCTTGAGGCAAGTGCTCACGCTGAGTGTCCCGTTAGCGCCACAGCATGGTAGGATGCTGACTTTCTCCTCGAGCAGAGTGACTTCAGGTACGAGGCCCTCGAAGAATTCTACGCAGAGTGTTTTCTCATGGCAGCTCAGACGGGGGCCGTGACGAACACTTCCAGGGCACGTCGCACTGGCAAGAAATGTGGTCCTGGGGCTGTTCCAGTGCTCTGGAAATGTAGCTGTCCTTAAGGAACGTGCAGTGTGTTGCCCATCACTTGGCATACACAGAGGGCCTCTGAGGGACCGACCTTTGGGCCTCGATGTTGCTCAGCAGGCCCACACGAGTCTGGAGGTACTCAGGGTTCTTGGAGGGAAAATGATGCACACCCGAGGGGCCTACGAGTCCTGAAAAGGGTACTTCCTTTAAAATAAAGCAGAACAGGGGCTTCCCTGGTGGCGCAGTGGTTGAGAATATGCCTGCCAATGCAGGGGACACGGTTTCGAACCCTGGTCTGAGAGGATCACACATGCCGCGGAGAAACTAGGCCCGTGGGCCACAATGACTGAACCTGCGCGTCTGGAGCCTGTGCTCCGCAACAAGAGAGGCCGCGATAGTGAGAGGCCCGCGCACCGTGGTGAAGAGTGGCCCCATTTGCCGCAACTGGAGAGAGCCCTACCAGAGAAACGAAGACCCAACATAGCGATCACTCAATCAAAAAATAAATCTTAAAAAAAAATAAAAAATAAAAAAAATAAAATAAAATCAAGCAGAACAGCGACTAAGACCTCATGGAAACAGGTGCATGCCTCCCTTTCTGCGCGGCTACTCAGGGACTTACCTCGAGGCCAGTACTCACGTTGAGTTTCCCTTTAGCTCTAGGGCGTGGCAGGATGAGCTCCAACCCGCCCATCGAAGCAGCCGGCATAGCTAGAGAAAACTCATTTTCGACCCAGAGCCATGCCTACAGTGGCTAGTGGCCTGTCAACAGCAGTCAATTTCAAGTAGCTTCAAGGCAGCATGAATGGAGCTTTCAAAATGGAAAAGCAAGGCTAGTTCCATTAGGCCCCCATTTCCAAGGGCACACGCAGCATATATCCCGGTGCTTTCTAGGAAGTGCAAAGGGACACAGGTTACCCAGTGGTTCCTTCCCTGAATCAACTCCTCGAAGCAGGGTGTTCTGCAAATAGCGAACTGCGTCAACGAAGGAACACCCCAGCTAGGCCTCCGGGCCCGTGGCTCTTCAAAAGCCTGAAGTGTTACCCGAGGAACTGGCCTTTAGTTGCAGTCGGAACGCAAGCCGACTTTCTCTTGGAGGCAGGGTGACTTCAGGCAGGGACTCCCAGATGGAATACGAAGCCGAGGGTTTTTCTCAGTGCAGCTCAGACTTGGGCAATGAGCCAGACTTGCACGGCACGTTGGACCTGCTAGAACGGTGTTCGTGGACCTGTTCGAGTGCTGGGGAATTCAAGCTGTCCCAAGAAGGAGTGCAGTGTGTTGCCCTACACTCGGCATACACAGAGTGGCTCCGAAGGGCTATGGGCCTGGATGTGGCTTAGCGGGCCCATGGGGGCCTCGGGGTACTCAGTGTTCTTGCAGGAAATAGGGTGCCCACGCGAGGCTCCTAGATGTCCTGCAAAGCATACTGACATTAAAATAATGCAGAGCAGGGGCTTCCCTTGTGGTGCAATGTTTGGGAATCCACCTGCCGATGCAGCGGACATGGGTTCGAGCCCTGGTCCACCAAGATCTCACATGCTGCGGAGTACTTAAGCCCGTGAACCACAACGACTGAGCGTGCGCTCTAGAGCCCGGGAGCCACAACGACTAAGCCCGCATGCCAGAACTAAGGAAGTCCACGTGCCTAGAGCCTGTGCTCCACAACAAGAGGAGTCACCGCAAGAGAAGCCCGCGCACCGCAACGAAGAGTAGCCCCCGCTCTCAGCAACTAGAGAAAGCACACATGCAGCAACGACGACCCAACACAGTAAAAAAAAAATGATATATTAAATAAATAAATAAATAGATAGATAGATAAACAAATAAATAAATAAATAAACTAATGCAGAGCAGTGGCTACGGCCTCCTAAAAACTGCTGCACGCCTCCGCTTCTGCACGGCAATTCAGGGCCTTACCTTGAGGCAAGTGCTCACGCTGAGTGTCCCGTTAGCGCCACAGCATGGTAGGATGCTGACTTTCTCCTCGAGCAGAGTGACTTCAGGTACGAGGCCCTCGAAGAATTCTATGCAGAGTGTTTTCTCATGGCAGCTCAGACGGGGGCCGTGACGAACACGTCCAGGGCATGTCGCACTGGCTAGAAATGTGGTCCCGAGGCTGTTCCAGTGCTCTGGAAATGTAGCTCTCCTTAAGGAACGTGCAGTGTGTTGCCCATCACTCGGCATACACAGAGGGCCTCCAAGGGACCGACCTTTGGGCCTCGATGTTGCTCAGCTGGCCCACAGGAGTCTGGAGGTACTCAGGGTTCTTGGAGGGAAAATGATGCACACCCGAGGGGCCTACGAGTCCTGAAAAGGGTACTTCCTTTAAAATAAAGCAGAACAGGGGCTTCCCTGGTGGCGCAGGGGTTGAGAATATGCCTGCCAATGCAGGGGAAACGGGTTCGAGCCCTGGTCTGAGAGGATCACACATGCCGCGGAGAAACTGGGCCCGTGGGCCACAATGACTGAACCTGCGCGTCTGGAGCCTGTGCTCCGCAACAAGAGAGGCTGGGATGGTGAGAGGCCCGCGCACCGCGATGAAGAGTGGCCCCATTTGCCGCAACTGGAGAGAGCCCTAGCACAGAAACGAAGACCCAACATAGCGATCAGTCAATCAAAAAATAAATCTTAAAAAAAATAAAAAATAAAAAAAATAAAATAAAATCAAGCAGAACAGCGACTAAGACCTCATGGAAACAGCTGCATGCCTCCCTTTCTGCACGTCTACTCAGGGACTTACCTCGAGGCCAGTACTCACGTTGAGTTTCCCTTTAGCTCTAGAGCGTGGCAGGATGAGCTCCACTCCGCCCATCGAAGCAGCCGGCATAGCTAGAGAAAACTCATTTTCTACCCAGAGCCACGCCTACAGTGGCTCGTGGCCTGTCAACAGCAGTCAATTTCAAGTAGCTTCAAGGCAGCATGAATGGAGCTTTCAAAATGGGAAAGCAAGGCTAGTTCCATCAGGCCCCCATTTCCAAGGGCACACGCAGCATATATCCCGGTGTTTTCTAAGAAGTGCATAGAGACACATGTTACCCAGTGGTTCCTTCCCTGAATCAACTCCTCGAAGCAGGGTGTTCTGCAAATAGCGAACTGCCTCAACGAAGGAGCGCCCCAGCTACGCCTCCGGGCCCGTGGCTCTTCAAAAGCCTGCAGTGTTACCCGAGGAACTGGGCTTTAGTTGCAGTCGGAACGCAAGCCGACTTTCTCTTGGAGGCAGGGTGACTTCAGGCAGGGACTCCTAGATGGAATACGAAGCCGAGGGTTTTTCTCAGTGCAGCTCAGACTTGGGCAATGAGCCAGACTTGCACGGCACGTTGGACCTGCTAGAAAGGTGTTCGTCGACCTGTGGGAGTGCTGGGGAATTCAAGCTGTCCCAAGAAGGAGTGCAGTGTGTTGCCCTACACTCGGCATACACAGAGTGGCTCCGAAGGGCTATGGGCCTGGATGTGGCTTAGCGGGCCCATGGGGGCCTCGGGGTACTCAGTGTTCTTGCAGGAAATAGGGTGCCCACGCGAGGCTCCTAGATGTCCTGCAAAGCATACTGACATTAAAATAATGCAGAGCAGGGACTTCCCTTGTGGTGCAATGTTTGGGAATCCACCTGCCGATGCAGCGGACATGGGTTCGAGCCCTGGTCCACCAAGATCTCACATGCTGCGGAGCACCTAAGCCCGTGAACCACAACGACTGAGCCTGCGCTCTAGAGCCCGGGAGCCACAACGACTGAGCCCTCATGCCAGAACTAATGAAGTCCACGTGCCTAGAGCCTGTGATCCACAACAAGAGGAGTCACCGCAATGAGAAGCCCGCGCACCGCAATGAAGAGTAGCCCCCGCTCGCTGCAACTAGAGAAAGCCCACATGCAGCAACGACGACCCAACACAGTAAAAAAAAAAATGATATATTAAATAAATAAATAAATACATAGATAAACAAATAAATAAATAAATAAACTATTGCAGAGCAGTGGCTACGGCCTCCTGAAAACTGCTGCACGCCTCCGCTTCTGCACGGCAGTTCAGGGCCTTACCTTGAGGCAAGTGCTCACGCTGAGTGTCCCGTTAGCGCCACAGCATGGTAGGATGCTGACTTTCTCCTCGAGCAGAGTGACTTCAGGTACGAGGCCCTCGAAGAATTCTACGCAGAGTGTTTTCTCATGGCAGCTCAGAGGGGGGCCGTGACGAACACTTCCAGGGCACGTCGCACTGGCAAGAAATGTGGTCCTGGGGCTGTTCCAGTGCTCTGGAAATGTAGCTGTCCTTAAGGAACGTGCAGTGTGTTGCCCATCACTTGGCATACACAGAGGGCCTCTGAGGGACCGACCTTTGGGCCTCGATGTTGCTCAGCAGGCCCACACGAGTCTGGAGGTACTCAGGGTTCTTGGAGGGAAAATGATGCACACCCGAGGGGCCTACGAGTCCTGAAAAGGGTACTTCCTTTAAAATAAAGCAGAACAGGGGCTTCCCTGGTGGCGCAGTGGTTGAGAATATGCCTGCCAATGCAGGGGACACGGTTTCGAACCCTGGTCTGAGAGGATCACACATGCCGCGGAGAAACTAGGCCCGTGGGCCACAATGACTGAACCTGCGCGTCTGGAGCCTGTGCTCCGCAACAAGAGAGGCCGCGATAGTGAGAGGCCCGCGCACCGTGGTGAAGAGTGGCCCCATTTGCCGCAACTGGAGAGAGCCCTACCAGAGAAACGAAGACCCAACATAGCGATCACTCAATCAAAAAATAAATCTTAAAAAAAAATAAAAAATAAAAAAAATAAAATAAAATCAAGCAGAACAGCGACTAAGACCTCATGGAAACAGGTGCATGCCTCCCTTTCTGCGCGGCTACTCAGGGACTTACCTCGAGGCCAGTACTCACGTTGAGTTTCCCTTTAGCTCTAGGGCGTGGCAGGATGAGCTCCAACCCGCCCATCGAAGCAGCCGGCATAGCTAGAGAAAACTCATTTTCGACCCAGAGCCATGCCTACAGTGGCTAGTGGCCTGTCAACAGCAGTCAATTTCAAGTAGCTTCAAGGCAGCATGAATGGAGCTTTCAAAATGGAAAAGCAAGGCTAGTTCCATTAGGCCCCCATTTCCAAGGGCACACGCAGCATATATCCCGGTGCTTTCTAGGAAGTGCAAAGGGACACAGGTTACCCAGTGGTTCCTTCCCTGAATCAACTCCTCGAAGCAGGGTGTTCTGCAAATAGCGAACTGCGTCAACGAAGGAACACCCCAGCTAGGCCTCCGGGCCCGTGGCTCTTCAAAAGCCTGAAGTGTTACCCGAGGAACTGGCCTTTAGTTGCAGTCGGAACGCAAGCCGACTTTCTCTTGGAGGCAGGGTGACTTCAGGCAGGGACTCCCAGATGGAATACGAAGCCGAGGGTTTTTCTCAGTGCAGCTCAGACTTGGGCAATGAGCCAGACTTGCACGGCACGTTGGACCTGCTAGAACGGTGTTCGTGGACCTGTTCGAGTGCTGGGGAATTCAAGCTGTCCCAAGAAGGAGTGCAGTGTGTTGCCCTACACTCGGCATACACAGAGTGGCTCCGAAGGGCTATGGGCCTGGATGTGGCTTAGCGGGCCCATGGGGGCCTCGGGGTACTCAGTGTTCTTGCAGGAAATAGGGTGCCCACGCGAGGCTCCTAGATGTCCTGCAAAGCATACTGACATTAAAATAATGCAGAGCAGGGGCTTCCCTTGTGGTGCAATGTTTGGGAATCCACCTGCCGATGCAGCGGACATGGGTTCGAGCCCTGGTCCACCAAGATCTCACATGCTGCGGAGTACTTAAGCCCGTGAACCACAACGACTGAGCGTGCGCTCTAGAGCCCGGGAGCCACAACGACTAAGCCCGCATGCCAGAACTAAGGAAGTCCACGTGCCTAGAGCCTGTGCTCCACAACAAGAGGAGTCACCGCAAGAGAAGCCCGCGCACCGCAACGAAGAGTAGCCCCCGCTCTCAGCAACTAGAGAAAGCACACATGCAGCAACGACGACCCAACACAGTAAAAAAAAAATGATATATTAAATAAATAAATAAATAGATAGATAGATAAACAAATAAATAAATAAATAAACTAATGCAGAGCAGTGGCTACGGCCTCCTAAAAACTGCTGCACGCCTCCGCTTCTGCACGGCAATTCAGGGCCTTACCTTGAGGCAAGTGCTCACGCTGAGTGTCCCGTTAGCGCCACAGCATGGTAGGATGCTGACTTTCTCCTCGAGCAGAGTGACTTCAGGTACGAGGCCCTCGAAGAATTCTACGCAGAGTGTTTTCTCATGGCAGCTCAGACGGGGGCCGTGACGAACACGTCCAGGGCATGTCGCACTGGCTAGAAATGTGGTCCCGAGGCTGTTCCAGTGCTCTGGAAATGTAGCTCTCCTTAAGGAACGTGCAGTGTGTTGCCCATCACTCGGCATACACAGAGGGCCTCCAAGGGACCGACCTTTGGGCCTCGATGTTGCTCAGCTGGCCCACAGGAGTCTGGAGGTACTCAGGGTTCTTGGAGGGAAAATGATGCACACCCGAGGGGCCTACGAGTCCTGAAAAGGGTACTTCCTTTAAAATAAAGCAGAACAGGGGCTTCCCTGGTGGCGCAGGGGTTGAGAATATGCCTGCCAATGCAGGGGAAACGGGTTCGAGCCCTGGTCTGAGAGGATCACACATGCCGCGGAGAAACTGGGCCCGTGGGCCACAATGACTGAACCTGCGCGTCTGGAGCCTGTGCTCCGCAACAAGAGAGGCTGGGATGGTGAGAGGCCCGCGCACCGCGATGAAGAGTGGCCCCATTTGCCGCAACTGGAGAGAGCCCTAGCACAGAAACGAAGACCCAACATAGCGATCAGTCAATCAAAAAATAAATCTTAAAAAAAATAAAAAATAAAAAAAATAAAATAAAATCAAGCAGAACAGCGACTAAGACCTCATGGAAACAGCTGCATGCCTCCCTTTCTGCACGTCTACTCAGGGACTTACCTCGAGGCCAGTACTCACGTTGAGTTTCCCTTTAGCTCTAGAGCGTGGCAGGATGAGCTCCACTCCGCCCATCGAAGCAGCCGGCATAGCTAGAGAAAACTCATTTTCTACCCAGAGCCACGCCTACAGTGGCTCGTGGCCTGTCAACAGCAGTCAATTTCAAGTAGCTTCAAGGCAGCATGAATGGAGCTTTCAAAATGGGAAAGCAAGGCTAGTTCCATCAGGCCCCCATTTCCAAGGGCACACGCAGCATATATCCCGGTGTTTTCTAAGAAGTGCATAGAGACACATGTTACCCAGTGGTTCCTTCCCTGAATCAACTCCTCGAAGCAGGGTGTTCTGCAAATAGCGAACTGCCTCAACGAAGGAGCGCCCCAGCTACGCCTCCGGGCCCGTGGCTCTTCAAAAGCCTGCAGTGTTACCCGAGGAACTGGGCTTTAGTTGCAGTCGGAACGCAAGCCGACTTTCTCTTGGAGGCAGGGTGACTTCAGGCAGGGACTCCTAGATGGAATACGAAGCCGAGGGTTTTTCTCAGTGCAGCTCAGACTTGGGCAATGAGCCAGACTTGCACGGCACGTTGGACCTGCTAGAAAGGTGTTCGTCGACCTGTGGGAGTGCTGGGGAATTCAAGCTGTCCCAAGAAGGAGTGCAGTGTGTTGCCCTACACTCGGCATACACAGAGTGGCTCCGAAGGGCTATGGGCCTGGATGTGGCTTAGCGGGCCCATGGGGGCCTCGGGGTACTCAGTGTTCTTGCAGGAAATAGGGTGCCCACGCGAGGCTCCTAGATGTCCTGCAAAGCATACTGACATTAAAATAATGCAGAGCAGGGACTTCCCTTGTGGTGCAATGTTTGGGAATCCACCTGCCGATGCAGCGGACATGGGTTCGAGCCCTGGTCCACCAAGATCTCACATGCTGCGGAGCACCTAAGCCCGTGAACCACAACGACTGAGCCTGCGCTCTAGAGCCCGGGAGCCACAACGACTGAGCCCTCATGCCAGAACTAATGAAGTCCACGTGCCTAGAGCCTGTGATCCACAACAAGAGGAGTCACCGCAATGAGAAGCCCGCGCACCGCAATGAAGAGTAGCCCCCGCTCGCTGCAACTAGAGAAAGCCCACATGCAGCAACGACGACCCAACACAGTAAAAAAAAAAATGATATATTAAATAAATAAATAAATACATAGATAAACAAATAAATAAATAAATAAACTATTGCAGAGCAGTGGCTACGGCCTCCTGAAAACTGCTGCACGCCTCCGCTTCTGCACGGCAGTTCAGGGCCTTACCTTGAGGCAAGTGCTCACGCTGAGTGTCCCGTTAGCGCCACAGCATGGTAGGATGCTGACTTTCTCCTCGAGCAGAGTGACTTCAGGTACGAGGCCCTCGAAGAATTCTACGCAGAGTGTTTTCTCATGGCAGCTCAGACGGGGGCCGTGACGAACACTTCCAGGGCACGTCGCACTGGCAAGAAATGTGGTCCTGGGGCTGTTCCAGTGCTCTGGAAATGTAGCTGTCCTTAAGGAACGTGCAGTGTGTTGCCCATCACTTGGCATACACAGAGGGCCTCTGAGGGACCGACCTTTGGGCCTCGATGTTGCTCAGCAGGCCCACACGAGTCTGGAGGTACTCAGGGTTCTTGGAGGGAAAATGATGCACACCCGAGGGGCCTACGAGTCCTGAAAAGGGTACTTCCTTTAAAATAAAGCAGAACAGGGGCTTCCCTGGTGGCGCAGTGGTTGAGAATATGCCTGCCAATGCAGGGGACACGGTTTCGAACCCTGGTCTGAGAGGATCACACATGCCGCGGAGAAACTAGGCCCGTGGGCCACAATGACTGAACCTGCGCGTCTGGAGCCTGTGCTCCGCAACAAGAGAGGCCGCGATAGTGAGAGGCCCGCGCACCGTGGTGAAGAGTGGCCCCATTTGCCGCAACTGGAGAGAGCCCTACCAGAGAAACGAAGACCCAACATAGCGATCACTCAATCAAAAAATAAATCTTAAAAAAAAATAAAAAATAAAAAAAATAAAATAAAATCAAGCAGAACAGCGACTAAGACCTCATGGAAACAGGTGCATGCCTCCCTTTCTGCGCGGCTACTCAGGGACTTACCTCGAGGCCAGTACTCACGTTGAGTTTCCCTTTAGCTCTAGGGCGTGGCAGGATGAGCTCCAACCCGCCCATCGAAGCAGCCGGCATAGCTAGAGAAAACTCATTTTCGACCCAGAGCCATGCCTACAGTGGCTAGTGGCCTGTCAACAGCAGTCAATTTCAAGTAGCTTCAAGGCAGCATGAATGGAGCTTTCAAAATGGAAAAGCAAGGCTAGTTCCATTAGGCCCCCATTTCCAAGGGCACACGCAGCATATATCCCGGTGCTTTCTAGGAAGTGCAAAGGGACACAGGTTACCCAGTGGTTCCTTCCCTGAATCAACTCCTCGAAGCAGGGTGTTCTGCAAATAGCGAACTGCGTCAACGAAGGAACACCCCAGCTAGGCCTCCGGGCCCGTGGCTCTTCAAAAGCCTGAAGTGTTACCCGAGGAACTGGCCTTTAGTTGCAGTCGGAACGCAAGCCGACTTTCTCTTGGAGGCAGGGTGACTTCAGGCAGGGACTCCCAGATGGAATACGAAGCCGAGGGTTTTTCTCAGTGCAGCTCAGACTTGGGCAATGAGCCAGACTTGCACGGCACGTTGGACCTGCTAGAACGGTGTTCGTGGACCTGTTCGAGTGCTGGGGAATTCAAGCTGTCCCAAGAAGGAGTGCAGTGTGTTGCCCTACACTCGGCATACACAGAGTGGCTCCGAAGGGCTATGGGCCTGGATGTGGCTTAGCGGGCCCATGGGGGCCTCGGGGTACTCAGTGTTCTTGCAGGAAATAGGGTGCCCACGCGAGGCTCCTAGATGTCCTGCAAAGCATACTGACATTAAAATAATGCAGAGCAGGGGCTTCCCTTGTGGTGCAATGTTTGGGAATCCACCTGCCGATGCAGCGGACATGGGTTCGAGCCCTGGTCCACCAAGATCTCACATGCTGCGGAGTACTTAAGCCCGTGAACCACAACGACTGAGCGTGCGCTCTAGAGCCCGGGAGCCACAACGACTAAGCCCGCATGCCAGAACTAAGGAAGTCCACGTGCCTAGAGCCTGTGCTCCACAACAAGAGGAGTCACCGCAAGAGAAGCCCGCGCACCGCAACGAAGAGTAGCCCCCGCTCTCAGCAACTAGAGAAAGCACACATGCAGCAACGACGACCCAACACAGTAAAAAAAAAATGATATATTAAATAAATAAATAAATAGATAGATAGATAAACAAATAAATAAATAAATAAACTAATGCAGAGCAGTGGCTACGGCCTCCTAAAAACTGCTGCACGCCTCCGCTTCTGCACGGCAATTCAGGGCCTTACCTTGAGGCAAGTGCTCACGCTGAGTGTCCCGTTAGCGCCACAGCATGGTAGGATGCTGACTTTCTCCTCGAGCAGAGTGACTTCAGGTACGAGGCCCTCGAAGAATTCTATGCAGAGTGTTTTCTCATGGCAGCTCAGACGGGGGCCGTGACGAACACGTCCAGGGCATGTCGCACTGGCTAGAAATGTGGTCCCGAGGCTGTTCCAGTGCTCTGGAAATGTAGCTCTCCTTAAGGAACGTGCAGTGTGTTGCCCATCACTCGGCATACACAGAGGGCCTCCAAGGGACCGACCTTTGGGCCTCGATGTTGCTCAGCTGGCCCACAGGAGTCTGGAGGTACTCAGGGTTCTTGGAGGGAAAATGATGCACACCCGAGGGGCCTACGAGTCCTGAAAAGGGTACTTCCTTTAAAATAAAGCAGAACAGGGGCTTCCCTGGTGGCGCAGGGGTTGAGAATATGCCTGCCAATGCAGGGGAAACGGGTTCGAGCCCTGGTCTGAGAGGATCACACATGCCGCGGAGAAACTGGGCCCGTGGGCCACAATGACTGAACCTGCGCGTCTGGAGCCTGTGCTCTGCAACAAGAGAGGCTGGGATGGTGAGAGGCCCGCGCACCGCGATGAAGAGTGGCCCCATTTGCCGCAACTGGAGAGAGCCCTAGCACAGAAACGAAGACCCAACATAGCGATCAGTCAATCAAAAAATAAATCTTAAAAAAAATAAAAAATAAAAAAAATAAAATAAAATCAAGCAGAACAGCGACTAAGACCTCATGGAAACAGCTGCATGCCTCCCTTTCTGCACGTCTACTCAGGGACTTACCTCGAGGCCAGTACTCACGTTGAGTTTCCCTTTAGCTCTAGAGCGTGGCAGGATGAGCTCCACTCCGCCCATCGAAGCAGCCGGCATAGCTAGAGAAAACTCATTTTCTACCCAGAGCCACGCCTACAGTGGCTCGTGGCCTGTCAACAGCAGTCAATTTCAAGTAGCTTCAAGGCAGCATGAATGGAGCTTTCAAAATGGGAAAGCAAGGCTAGTTCCATCAGGCCCCCATTTCCAAGGGCACACGCAGCATATATCCCGGTGTTTTCTAAGAAGTGCATAGAGACACATGTTACCCAGTGGTTCCTTCCCTGAATCAACTCCTCGAAGCAGGGTGTTCTGCAAATAGCGAACTGCCTCAACGAAGGAGGGCCCCAGCTACGCCTCCGGGCCCGTGGCTCTTCAAAAGCCTGCAGTGTTACCCGAGGAACTGGGCTTTAGTTGCAGTCGGAACGCAAGCCGACTTTCTCTTGGAGGCAGGGTGACTTCAGGCAGGGACTCCTAGATGGAATACGAAGCCGAGGGTTTTTCTCAGTGCAGCTCAGACTTGGGCAATGAGCCAGACTTGCACGGCACGTTGGACCTGCTAGAAAGGTGTTCGTCGACCTGTGGGAGTGCTGGGGAATTCAAGCTGTCCCAAGAAGGAGTGCAGTGTGTTGCCCTACACTCGGCATACACAGAGTGGCTCCGAAGGGCTATGGGCCTGGATGTGGCTTAGCGGGCCCATGGGGGCCTCGGGGTACTCAGTGTTCTTGCAGGAAATAGGGTGCCCACGCGAGGCTCCTAGATGTCCTGCAAAGCATACTGACATTAAAATAATGCAGAGCAGGGACTTCCCTTGTGGTGCAATGTTTGGGAATCCACCTGCCGATGCAGCGGACATGGGTTCGAGCCCTGGTCCACCAAGATCTCACATGCTGCGGAGCACCTAAGCCCGTGAACCACAACGACTGAGCCTGCGCTCTAGAGCCCGGGAGCCACAACGACTGAGCCCGCATGCCAGAAATAATGAAGTCCACGTGCCTAGAGCCTGTGATCCACAACAAGAGGAGTCACCGCAATGAGAAGCCCGCGCACCGCAATGAAGAGTAGCCCCCGCTCGCTGCAACTAGAGAAAGCCCACATGCAGCAACGACGACCCAACACAGTAAAAAAAAAAATGATATATTAAATAAATAAATAAATACATAGATAAACAAATAAATAAATAAATAAACTATTGCAGAGCAGTGGCTACGGCCTCCTGAAAACTGCTGCACGCCTCCGCTTCTGCACGGCAGTTCAGGGCCTTACCTTGAGGCAAGTGCTCACGCTGAGTGTCCCGTTAGCGCCACAGCATGGTAGGATGCTGACTTTCTCCTCGAGCAGAGTGACTTCAGGTACGAGGCCCTCGAAGAATTCTACGCAGAGTGTTTTCTCATGGCAGCTCAGATGGGGGCCGTGACGAACACTTCCAGGGTACGTCGCACTGGCTAGAAATGCGGTCCTGAGGCTGTTCCAGTGCTCTGGAAATGTAGCTCTCCTTAAGGAACGTACAGTGTGTTGCCCATCACTTGGCATACACAGAGGGCCTCCGAGGGACCGACCTTTGGGCCTCGATGTTGCTCAGCAGGCCCACAGGAGTCTGGAGGTACTCAGGGTTCTTGGAGGGAAAATGATGCACACCCGAGGGGCCTACGAGTCCTGAAAAGGGTACTTCCTTTAAAATAAAGCAGAACAGGGGCTTCCCTAGTGGCGCAGGGGTTGAGAATATGCCTGCCAATGCAGGGGACACGGGTTCGAACCCTGGTCTGAGAGGATCACAAATGCCGCGGAGAAACTAGGCCCGTGGGCCACAATGACTGAACCTGCGCGTCTGGAGCCTGTGCTCCACAACAAGATAGGCCGCGATAGTGAGAGGCCCGCGCACCGCGATGAAGAGTCGCCCCATTTGCCGCAACTGGAGAGAGCCCTAGCACAGAAACGAAGACCCAACATAGCGATCAATCAATCAAAAAATGAATCTTTAAAAAAAATAAAAAATAAAAAAAATAAAATAAAATCAAGCAGAACAGCGACTAAGACCTCATGGAAAGAGCTGCATGCCTCCCTTTCTGCGCGGCTACTCAGGGACTTACCTCGAGGCCAGTACTCACGTTGAGTTTCCCTTTAGCTCTAGGGCGTGGCAGGATGAGCTCCAACCCGCCCATCGAAGCAGCCGGCATAGCTAGAGAAAACTCATTTTCGACCCAGAGCCATGCCTACAGTGGCTAGTGGCCTGTCAACAGCAGTCAATTTCAAGTAGCTTCAAGGCAGCATGAATGGAGCTTTCAAAATGGAAAAGCAAGGCTAGTTCCATTAGGCCCCCATTTCCAAGGGCACACGCAGCATATATCCCGGTGCTTTGTAGGAAGTGCAAAGGGACACAGGTTACCCAGTGGTTCCTTCCCTAAATGAACTCCTCGAAGCAGGGTGTTCTGCAAATAACGAACTGCGTCAACGGAGGAACACCCCAGCTAGGCCTCCGGGCCCGTGGCTCTTCAAAAGCCTGAAGTGTTACCCGAGGAACTGGGCTTTAGTTGCAGTCGGAACGCAAGCCGACTTTCTCTTGGAGGCAGGGTGACTTCAGGCAGGGACTCCCAGATGGAATACGAAGCCGAGGGTTTTTCTCAGTGCAGCTCAGACTTGGGCAATGAGCCAGACTTGCACGGCACGTTGGACCTGCTAGAACGGTGTTCGTGGACCTGTTCGAGTGCTGGGGAATTCAAGCTGTCCCAAGAAGGAGTGCAGTGTGTTGCCCTACACTCGGCATACACAGACTGGCTCCGAAGGGCTATGGGCCTGGATGTGGCTTAGCGGGCCCATGGGGGCCTCGGGGTACTCAGTGTTCTTGCAGGAAATAGGGTGCCCACGCGAGGCTCCTAGATGTCCTGCAAAGCATACTGACATTAAAATAATGCAGAGCAGGGACTTCCCTTGTGGTGCAATGTTTGGGAATCCACCTGCCGATGCAGCGGACATGGGTTCGAGCCCTGGTCCACCAAGATCTCACATGCTGCGGAGTACTTAAGCCCGTGAACCACAACGACTGAGCGTGCGCTCTAGAGCCCGGGAGCCACAACGACTAAGCCCGCATGCCAGAACTAAGGAAGTCCACGTGCCTAGAGCCTGTGCTCCACAACAAGAGGAGTCACCGCAATTAGAAGCCCGCGCACCGCAACGAAGAGTAGCCCCCGCTCTCAGCAACTAGAGAAAGCTCACATGCAGCAACGACGACCCAACACAGTAAAAAAAAAATGATATATTAAATAAATAAATAAATAGATAGATAGATAAACAAATAAATAAATAAATAAACTAATGCAGAGCAGTGGCTACGGCCTCCTAAAAACTGCTGCACGCCTCCGCTTCTGCACGGCAATTCAGGGCCTTACCTTGAGGCAAGTGCTCACGCTGAGTGTCCCGTTAGCGCCACAGCATGGTAGGATGCTGACTTTCTCCTCGAGCAGAGTGACTTCAGGTACGAGGCCCTCGAAGAATTCTATGCAGAGTGTTTTCTCATGGCAGCTCAGACGGGGGCCGTGATGAACACGTCCAGGGCATGTCGCACTGGCTAGAAATGTGGTCCCGAGGCTGTTCCAGTGCTCTGGAAATGTAGCTCTCCTTAAGGAACGTGCAGTGTGTTGCCCATCACTCGGCATACACAGAGGGCCTCCAAGGGACCGACCTTTGGGCCTCGATGTTGCTCAGCTGGCCCACAGGAGTCTGGAGGTACTCAGGGTTCTTGGAGGGAAAATGATGCACACCGGAGTGGCCTACGAGTCCTGAAAAGGGTACTTCCTTTAAATTAAAGCAGAACAAGGGCTTCCCTGGTGGCGCAGGGGTTGAGAATATGCCTGCCAATGCAGGGGATACGGGTTCGAGCCCTGGTCTGAGAGGATCACACATGCCGCGGAGAAACTGGGCCCGTGGGCAACAATGACTGAACCTGCGCGTCTGGAGCCTGTGCTCCGCAACAAGATAGGCCGCGATGGTGAGAGGCACCCACACCGCGATGAAGAGTGGCCCCATTTGCCGCAACTGGAGAGAGCCCTAGCACAGAAACGAAGACCCAACATAGCGATCAGTCAATCAAAAAATAAATCTTAAAAAAAAATAAAAAATAAAAAAAATAAAATAAAATCAAGCAGAACAGCGACTAAGACCTCATGGAAACAGCTGCATGCCTCCCTTTCTGCGCGGCTACTCAGGGACTTACCTCGAGGCCAGTACTCACGTTGAGTTTCCCTTTAGCTCTAGGGCGTGGCAGGATGAGCTCCACTCCGGCCATCGAATCAGCCGGCATAGCTAGAGAAAACTCATTTTCTACCCAGAGCCATGCCTACAGTGGCTAGTGGCCTGTCAACAGCAGTCAATTTCAAGTAGCTTCAAGGCAGCATGAATGGAGCTTTCAAAATGGGAAAGCAAGGCTAGTTCCATCAGGCCCCCATTTCCAAGGGCACACGCAGCATATATCCCGGTTCTTTCTAAAAGTGCAAAGAGACACAGGTTACCCAGTGGTTCCTTTCCTGAATCAACTCCTCGAAGCAGGGTGTTCTGCAAATAGCGAACTGCCTCAACGAAGGAACGCCCCAGCTAGGCCTCCGGGCCCGTGGCTCTTCAAAAGCCTGAAGTGTTACCCGAGGAACTGGCCTTTAGTTGCAGTCGGAACGCAAGCCGACTTTCTCTTGGAGGCAGGGAGACTTCAGGCAGGGACTCCCAGATGGAATACGAAGCCGAGGGTTTTTCTCAGTGCAGCTCAGACTTGGGCAATGAGCCAGACTTGCACGGCACGTTGGACCTGCTAGAACGGTGTTCGTGGACCTGTTCGAGTGCTGGGGAATTCAAGCTGTCCCAAGAAGGAGTGCAGTGTGTTGCCCTACACTCGGCATACACAGAGTGGCTCCGAAGGGCTATGGGCCTGGATGTGGCTTAGCGGGCCCATGGGGGCCTCGGGGTACTCAGTGTTCTTGCAGGAAATAGGGTGCCCACGCGAGGCTCCTAGATGTCCTGCAAAGCGTACTGACATTAAAATAATGCAGAGCAGGGGCTTCCCTTGTGGTGCAATGTTTTGGAATCCATCTGCCGATGCAGCGGATATGGGTTCGAGCCCTGGTCCACCAAGATCTCACATGCAGCGGAGTACTTAAGCCCGTGAACCACAACGACAGAGCCTGCGCTCTAGAGCCCGGGAGCCACAACGACTGAGCCCGCATGCCAGAACTAATGAAGTCCACGTGCCTAGAGCCTGTGCTCCACAACAAGAGGAGTCACCGCAATTAGAAGCCCGCGCACCGCAACGAAGAGTAGCCCCCGCTCGCTGCAACTAGAGAAAGCTCACATGCAGCAACGACGACCCAACATAGTAAAAATAAAAATGATATATTAAATAACTAAATAAATAGATAGATAAACAAATAAATAAATAAATAAACTAATGCAGAGCAGTGGCTACGTCCTCCTGAAAACTGCTGCACGCCTCCGCTTCTGCACGGCAATTCAGGGCCTTACCTTGAGGCAAGTGCTCACGCTGAGTGTCCCGTTAGCGCCACAGCATGGTAGGATGCTGACTTTCTCCTCGAGCAGAGTGACTTCAGGTACGAGGCCCTCGAAGAATTCTACGCAGAGTGTTTTCTCATGGCAGCTCAGACGGGGGCCGTGACGAACACTTCCAGGGCACGTCGCACTGGCTAGAAATGTGGTCCTGAGGCTGTTCCAGTGCTCTGGAAATGTAGCTCTCCTTAAGGAACAGGCAGTGTGTTGCCCATCACTCGGCATACACAGAGGGCCTCCGAGGGACCAACCTTTGGGCCTCGATGTTGCTCAGCAGGCCCACAGGAGTCTGGAGGTACTCAGGGTTCTTGGAGGGAAAATGATGCACACCCGAGGGGCCTACGAGTCCTGAAAAGGGTACTTCCTTTAAAATAAAGCAGAACAGGGGCTTCCCTGGTGGCGCAGGGGTTGAGAATATGCCTGCCAATGCAGGGGACACGGGTTCGAGCCCTGGACTGAGAGGATCACACATGCCGCAGAGAAACTGGGTCCGTGGGCCACAATGACTGAACCTGCGCGTCTGGAGCCTGTGCTCCGCAACAAGAGAGGCCGCGATAGTGAGAGGCCCGCGCACCGCGATGAAGAGTGGCCCCATTTGACGCAACTGGAGAGAGCCCTAGCACAGAAATGAAGACCCAACATAGCGATCAATCAATCAAAAAATAAACCTTAAAAAAAAATAAAAAATAAAAAAATAAAATAAAATCAAGCAGAACAGCGACTAAGACCTCATGGAAACAGCTGCATGCCTCCCTTTCTGCGCGGCTACTCAGGGACTTACCTCGAGGCCAGTACTCACGTTGAGTTTCCCATTAGCTCTAGAGCGTGGCAGGATGAGCTCCACCCCGGCCATCGAAGCAGCCGGCATAGCTAGAGAAAACTCATTTTCTACCCAGAGCCATGCCTACAGTGGCTAGTGGCCTGTCAACAGCAGTCAATTTCAAGTAGCTTCAAGGCAGCATGAATGGAGCTTTCAAAATGGGAAAGCAAGGCTAGTTCCATCAGGCCCCCATTGCCAAGGGCACACGCAGCATATATCCCGGTGCTTTCTAAGAAGTGCATGGAGACACAGGTGACCCAGTGCTTCCTTCCCTGAATCAACTCCTCGAAGCAGGGTGTTCTGCAAATAGCGAACTGCCTCAACGAAGGAACGCCCCAGCTAGGCCTCCGGGCCCGTGGCTCTTCAAAAGCCTGAAGTGTTACCCGAGGAACTGGGCTTTAGTTGCACTCGGAACGCAAGCCGACTTTCTCTTGGAGGCAGGGAGACTTCAGGCTGGGATTCCCAGATGGAATACGAAGCCGAGGGTTTTTCTCAGTGCAGCTCAGACTTGGGCAATGAGCCAGTCTTGCACGGCACGTTGGACCTGCTAGAACGGTGTTCGTGGACCTGTTCGAGTGCTGGGGAATTCAAGCTGTCCCAAGAAGGAGTGCAGTCTGTTGCCCTACACTCGGCATACACAGAGTGGCTCCGAAGGGCTATGGGCCTGGATGAGGCTTAGCGGGCCCATGGGGGCCTCGGGGTACTCAGTGTTCTTGCAGGAAATACGGTGCCCACGCGAGGCTCCTAGATGTCCTGCAAAGCATACTGACATTAAAATAATGCAGAGGAGGGGCTTCCCTTGTGGTGCAATGTTTGGGAATCCACCTGCCGATGCAGCGGACATGGGTTCGAGCCCTGGTCCACCAAGATCTCACATGCTGCGGAGTACTTAAGCCCGTGAACCACAACGACTGAGCCTGCGCTCTAGAGCCGGGGATCCACAACGACTGAGCCCGCATGCCAGAACTAATGAAGTCCACGTGCCTAGAGCCTGTGCTCCACAACAAGAGGAGTCACCGCAATTAGAAGCCCGCGCACCGCAACGAAGAGTAGCCCACACTCGCTGCAACTAGAGAAAGCTCACATGCAGCAACGACGACCCAACACAGTAAAAAAAAATGATATATTAAATAAATAAATAAATAAATAGAGAGATAAACAAATAAATAAATAAATAAACTAATGCAGAGCAGTGGCTACGGCCTCCTGAAAACTGCTGCACGCCTCCGCTTCTGCACGGCAATTCAGGGCCTTACCTTGAGGCAAGTGCTCACGCTGAGTGTCCCGTTAGCGCCACAGCGTGGTAGGATGCTGACTTTCTCCTCGAGCAGAGTGACTTCAGGTACGAGGCCCTCGAAGAATTCTACGCAGAGTGTTTTCTCATGGCCGCTCAGACGGGGGCCGTGACGAACACGTCCAGGGCACGTCGCACTGGCTAGAAATGTGGTCCTGAGGCTGTTCCAGTGCTCTGGAAATGTAGCTCTCCTTAAGGAACAGGCAGTGTGTTGCCCATCACTCGGCATACACAGAGGGCCTCCGAGGGACCGACCTTTGGGCCTCGATGTTGCTCAGCAGGCCCACAGGAGTCTGGAGGTACTCAGGGTTCTTGGAGGGTAAATGATGCACACCCGAGGGGCCTACGAGTCCTGAAAAGGGTACTTCCTTTAAAATAAAGCAGAACAGGGGCTTCCCTGGTGGCGCAGTGGTTGAGAATATGCCTGCCAATGCAGGGGACACGGGTTCGAGCCCTGGTCTGAGAGGATCACACATGCCGCGGAGAAACTGGGCCCGTGGGCCACAATGACTGAACCTGCGCGTCGGGAGCATGTGCTCCGCAACAAGAGAGGCCGCGATAGTGAGAGGCCCGCGCACCGCGATGAAGAGTGGCCCCATTTGCCGCAACTGGAGAGAGCCCTAGCACAGAAACGAAGACCCAACATAGCGATCAATCAATCAAAAAATAAATATTAAAAAAAAATAAAAAATAAAAAAATAAAATAAAATCAAGCAGAACAGCGTCTAAGACCGCATGGAAACAGCTGCATGCCTCCCTTTCTGCGCGGCTAATCAGGGACTTACCTCGAGGCCAGTACTCACGTTGAGTTTCCCTTTAGCTCTAGAGCGTGGCAGGATGAGCTCCACCCCGGCCATCGAAGCAGTCGGCATAGCTAGAGAAAACTCATTATCTACCCAGAGCCATGCCTACAGTGGCTAGTGGCCTGTCAACAGCAGTCAATTTCAAGTAGCTTCAAGGCAGCATGAATGGAGCTTTCAAAATGGCAAAGCAAGGCTTGTTCCATTAGGCCCCCATTTCCAAGGGCACACGCAGCATATATCCCGGTGCTTTCTAAGAAGTCCAAAGAGACACAGGTTACCCAGTGGTTCCTTCCCTGAATCAACTCCTCAAAGCAGGGTGTTCTGCAAATAGCGAACTGCCTCAACGAAGGAACGACCCAGCTAGGCCTCCGGGCCCGTGGCTCTTCAAAAGCCTGCAGTGTTACCAGAGGAACTGGGCTTTAGTTGCAGGGGGAACGCAAGCCGACTTTCTCTTGGAGGTAGGGAGACTTCAGGCAGGGACTCCCAGATCGAATACGAAGCCGAGGGTTTTTCTCAGTGCAGCTCAGACTTGGGCAATGAGCCAGTCTTGCACGGCACGTTGGACCTGCTAAAACGGTGTTCGTGGACCTGTTCGAGTGCTGGGGAATTCAAGCTGTCCCAAGAAGGAGTGCAGTGTGTTGCCCTACACTCGGCATACACAGAGTGGCTCCGAAGGGCTATGGGCCTGGATGTGGATTAGCGGGCCCATGGGGGCCTCGGGGTACTCAGTGTTCTTGCAGGGAATAGGGTGCCCACGCGAGGCTCCTAGATGTCCTGCAAAGCATACTGACATTAAAATAATGCAGAGCAGGGGCTTCCCTTGTGGTGCAATGTTTGGGAATCCACCTGCCGTTGAAGCGGACATGGGTTCGAGCCCTGGTCCACCAAGATCTCACATGCTGCGGAGTACTTAAGCCCGTGAACCACAACGACTGAGCCTGCGCTGTAGAGCCCGGGAGCCACAACGACCTAGCCCGCATGCCAGAACTAATGAAGTCCAAGTGCCTAGAGCCTGTGCTCCACAACAAGAGGAGTCACCGCAATGAGAAGCCCGCGCACCGCAACGAAGAGTGGCCCCCGCTCGCTGCAACGAGAGAAAGCTCACATGCAGCAACGACGACCCAACACAGTAAAAAAAAAATGATATATTAAATAAATAAATAAATAGATAGATAAACAAATAAATAAATAAATAAACTAATGCAGAGCAGTGGCTACGGCCTCCTGAAAACTGCTGCACGCCTCCGCTTCTGCACGGCAATTCAGTGCCTTACCTTGAGGCAAGTGCTCACGCTGAGTGTCCCGTTAGCGCCACAGCATGGTAGGATGCTGACTTCTCCTCGAGCAGAGTGACTTCAGGTACGAGGCCCTCGAAGAATTCTACGCAGAGTGTTTTCTCATGGCAGCTCAGACGGGGGCCGTGACGAACACTTCCAGGGCACGTCGCACTGGCTAGAAATGTGGTCCTGAGGCTGTTCCAGTGCTCTGGAAATGTAGCTCTCCTTAAGGAACAGGCAGTGTGTTGCCCATCACTTGGCATACACAGCTTGCCTCCGAGGGACCGACCTTCGGGCCTCGATGTTGCTCAGCAGGCCCACAGAAGTCTGGAGGTACTCAGGGTTCTTGGAGGGAAAATGATGCACACCCGAGGGGCCTACGAGTCCTGAAAAGGGTACTTCCTTTAAAATAAAGCAGAACAGGGGCTTCCCTGGTGGCGCAGTGGTTGAGAATATGCCTGCCAATGCAGGGGACACACGTTCGAGCCCTGGTCTGAGAGGATCACACATACTGCGGAGAAACTGGGCCCGTGGGCCACAATGACTGAACCTGCGCGTCTGGAGCCTGTGCTCCGCAACAAGAGAGGCCGCGATAGTGAGAGGCCCGCGCACCGCGATGAAGAGTGGCCCCATTTGACGCAACTGGAGAGAGCCCTAGCACAAAAATGAAGACCCAACATAGCGATCAATCAATCAAAAAATAAACCTTAAAAAAAAATAAAAAATAAAAAAATAAAATAAAATCAAGCAGAACAGCGACTAAGACCTCATGGAAACAGCTGCATGCCTCCCTTTCTGCGCGGCTACTCAGGGACTTACCTCGAGGCCAGTACTCACGTTGAGTTTCCCTTTAGCTCTAGAGCGTGGCAGGATGAGCTCCACCCCGGGCATCGAAGCAACCGGCATAGCTAGAGAAAACTCATTTTCTACCCAGAGCCATGCCTACAGTGGCTAGTGGCCTGTCAACAGCAGTCAATTTCAAGTAGCTTCAAGGCAGCATGAATGCAGCTTTCAAAATGGGAAAGCAAGGCTAGTTCCATCAGGCCCCCATTTCCAAGGGCACACGCAGCATATATCCCGGTGCTTTCTAAGAAGTCCAAAGAGACACAGGTTACCCAGTGGTTCCTTCCCTGAATCAACTCCTCGAAGCAGGGTGTTCTGCAAATAGCGAACTGCCTCAACGAAGGAACGACCCAGCTAGGCCTCCGGGCCCGTGGCTCTTCAAAAGCCTGCAGTGTTACCAGAGGAACTGGGCTTTAGTTGCAGGCGGAACGCAAGCCGACTTTCTCTTGGAGGCAGGGAGACTTCAGGCAGAGACTCCCAGATGGAATACGAAGCCGAGGGTTTTTCTCAGTGTAGCTCAGACTTGAGCAATTAGCCAGACGTGCACGGCACGTTGGACCTGCTAGAACGGTGTTGGTGGACCTGTTCGAGTGCTGGGGAATTCAAGCTGTCCCAAGAAGGAGTGCAGTGTGTTGCCCTACACTCGGCATACACAGAGTGGCTCCGAAGGGCTATGGGCCTGGATGTGGCTTAGCGGGCCCATGGGGGCCTCGGGGTACTCAGTGTTCTTGCAGGAAATAGGGTGCACATGCGAGGCTCCTAGATGTCCTGCAAAGCATACTGACATTAAAATAATGCAGAGCAGAGGCTTCCTTTGTGGTGCAATGTTTGGGAATCCACCTGCCGATGAAGTGGACATGGGTTCGAGCCCTGGTCCACCAATATCTCACATGCTGCGGAGCACTTAAGCCCGAGAACCACAACGACTGAGCCTGCGCTGTAGAGCCCGGGAGCCACAACGACTGAGCCCGCATGCCAGAACTAATGAAGTCCACGTGCCTAGAGCCTGTGCTCCACAACAAGAGGAGTCACCGCAATTAGAAGCCCGCGCACCGCAACGAAGAGTAGCCCCCGCTCGCTGCAACTAGAGAAAGCTCACATGCAGCAACGACGACCCAACACAGTAAAAAAAAAATGATATATTAAATAAATAAATAAATAGATAGATAAACAAATAAATAAATAAATAAACTAATGCAGAGCAGTGGCTACGGCCTCCTGAAAACTGCTGCACGCCTCCGCTTCTGCACGGCAATTCAGGGCCTTACCTTGAGGCAAGTGCTCACGCTGAGTGTCCCGTTAGCACCACAGCATGGTAGGATGCTGACTTTCTCCTCGAGCAGAGTGACTTCAGGTACGAGGCCCTCAAAGAATTCTACGCAGAGTGTTTTCTCATGGCAGCTCAGACGGGGGCCGTGACGAACACTTCCAGGGCACGTCGCACTGGCTAGAAATGTGGTCCTGGGGCTGTTCCAGTGCTCTGGAAATGTAGCTCTCCTTAAGGAACAGGCAGTGTGTTGCCCATCACTCGGCATACACAGAGGGCCTCCGAGGGACCGACCTTTGGGCCTCGATGTTGCTCAGCAGGCCCACAGGAGTCTGGAGGTACTCAGGGTTCTTGGAGGGAAAATGATGCACACCCGTGGGGCCTACAAGTCCTGAAAAGGGTACTTCCTTTAAAATAAAGCAGAACAGGGGCTTCCCTGGTGGTGCAGTGGTTGAGAATATGCCTGCCAATGCAGGGGACACGGGTTCGAGCCCTGGTCTGAGAGGATCACACATTCCGCTGAGAAACTGGGCCCGTGGGCCACAACGACTGACCCTGCGCATCTGGAGCCTGTGCTCCGCAACAAGAGAGGCTGCGATAGTGAGAGGCCCGCGCACCGCGATGAAGAGTGGCCCCATTTGCCGCAACTGGAGAGAGCCCTAGCACAGAAACGAAAACCCAACATAGCGATCAATCAATCAAAAAATAAATCTTAAAAAAAAATAAAAAATAAAAAAAATAAAATAAAATCAAGCAGAACAGCGACTAAGACCTCATGGAAACAGCTGCATGCCTCCCTTTCTGCGCGGCTACTCAGGGACTTACCTCGAGGCCTGTACTCACGTTGAGTTTCCCTTTAGCTCTAGAGCGTGGCAGGATGAGCTCCACCCCGGCCATCGAAGCAGCCGGCATAGCTAGAGAAAACTCATTTTCTACCCAGAGCCATGCCTACAGTGGCTAGTGGCCTGTCAACAGCAGTCAATTTCAAGTAGCTTCAAGGCAGCATGAATGCAGCTTTCAAAATGGGAAAGCAAGGCTAGTTCCATCAGGCCCCCATTTCCAAGGGCACACGCAGCATATATCCCGGTGCTTTCTAAGAACTCCAAAGAGACACAGGTTACCCAGTGGTTCCTTCCCTGAATCAACTCCTCGAAGCAGGGTGTTCTGCAAATAGCGAACTGCCTCAACGAAGGAACGACCCAGCTAGGCCTCCGGGCCCGTGGCTCTTCAAAAGCCTGCAGTGTTACCAGAGGAACTGGGCTTTAGTTGCAGGCGGAACGCAAGGCGACTTTCTCTTGGAGGCAGGGAGACTTCAGGCAGAGACTCCCAGATGGAATACGAAGCCGAGGGTTTTTCTCAGTGTAGCTCAGACTTGAGCAATGAGCCAGACTTGCACAGCACGTTGGATCTGCTAGAACGGTGTTCGTGGACCTGTTCGAGTGCTGGGGAATTCAAGCTGTCCCAAGAAGGAGTGCAGTGTGTTGCCCTACACTCGGCATACACAGAGTGGCTCCGAAGGGCTTTGGGCCTTCGTGTGGCTTAGCGGGCCCATGGGGGCCTCGGGGTACTCAGTGTTCTTGCAGGAAATAGGGTGCCCATGCGAGGCTCCTAGATGTCCTGCAAAGCATACTGACATTAAAATAATGCAGAGCAGAGGCTTCCTTTGTGGTGCAATGTTTGGGAATCCACCTGCCGATGAAGCGGACATGGGTTCGAGCCCTGGTCCACCAAGATCTCACATGCTGTGGAGCACTTAAGCCCGAGAACCACAACGACTGAGCCTGCGCTGTAGAGCCCGGGAGCCACAATGACTGAGCCCGCATGCCAGAACTAATGAAGTCCACGTGCCTAGAGCCTGTGCTCCACAACAAGAGGAGTCACCGCAATTAGAAGCCCGCGCACCGCAACGAAGAGTAGCCCCCGCTCGCTGCAACTAGAGAAAGCTCACATGCAGCAACGACGACCCAACACAGTATAAAAAAAATGATATATTAAATAAATAAATAAATAAATAAATAGATAAAAAAATAAATAAATAAATAAACTAATGCAGAGCAGTGGCTACGGCCTCCTGAAAACTGCTGCACGCCTCCGCTTCTGCACGGCAATTCAGGGCCTTACCTTGAGGCAAGTGCTCATGCTGAGTGTCCCGTTAGCGCCACAGCATGGTAGGATGCTGACTTTCTCCTCGAGCAGAGTGACTTCAGGTACGAGGCCCTCGAAGAATTCTACGCAGAGTGTTTTCTCATGGCAGCTCAGACGGGGGCCGTGACGAACACTTCCAGGGCACGTCGCACTGGCTAGAAATGTGGTCCTGGGGCTGTGCCAGTGCTCTGGAAATGTAGCTCTCCTTAAGGAACAGGCAGTGTGTTGCCCATCACGTGGCATACACAGAGGGCCTCCGAGGGACCAACCTTTGGGCCTCGATGTTGCTCAGCAGGCCCACAGGAGTCTGGAGGTACTCAGGGTTCTTGGAGGGAAAATGATGCACACCCGAGGGGCCTACGAGTCCTGAAAAGGGTACTTCCTTTAAAATACAGCAGAACAGGGGCTTCCCTGGTGGCGCAGTGGTTGAGAATATGCCTGCCAATGCAGGGGACACGGGTTCGAGCCCTGGTCTGAGAGGATCACACATGCCGTGGAGAAACTGGGCCCGTGGGCCACAATGACTGAACCTGCGCGTCTGGAGCCTGTGCTCCGCAACAAGAGAGGCCGCGATAGTGAGAGGCCCGCGCACCGCGATGAAGAGTGGCCCCATTTGCCGCAACTGGAGAGAGCCCTAGCACAGAAATGAAGACCCAACATAGCGATCAATCAATCAAAAAATAAACCTTAAAAAAAAATAAAAAATAAAAAAATAAAATAAAATCAAGCAGAACAGCGACTAAGACCTCATGGAAACAGCTGCATGCCTCCCTTTCTGCGCGGCTACTCAGGGACTTACCTCGAGGCCAGTACTCACGTTGAGTTTCCCTTTAGCTCTAGAGCGTGGCAGGATGAGCTCCACCCCGGGCATCGAAGCAACCGGCATAGCTAGAGAAAACTCATTTTCTACCCAGAGCCATGCCTACAGTGGCTAGTGGCCTGTCAACAGCAGTCAATTTCAAGTAGCTTCAAGGCAGCATGAATGCAGCTTTCAAAATGGGAAAGCAAGGCTAGTTCCATCAGGCCCCCATTTCCAAGGGCACACGCAGCATATATCCCGGTGCTTTCTAAGAACTCCAAAGAGACACAGGTTACCCAGTGGTTCCTTCCCTGAATCAACTCCTCGAAGCAGGGTGTTCTGCAAATAGCGAACTGCCTCAACGAAGGAACGACCCAGCTAGGCCTCCGGGCCCGTGGCTCTTCAAAAGCCTGCAGTGTTACCAGAGGAACTGGGCTTTAGTTGCAGGCGGAACGCAAGCCGACTTTCTCTTGGAGGCAGGGAGACTTCAGGCAGAGACTCCCAGATGGAATACGAAGCCGAGGGTTTTTCTCAGTGTAGCTCAGACTTGAGCAATGAGCCAGACTTGCACGGCACGTTGGACCTGCTAGAACGGTGTTGGTGGACCTGTTCGAGTGCTGAGGAATTCAAGCTGTCCCAAGAAGGAGTGCAGTGTGTTGCCCTACACTCGGCATACACAGAGTGGCTCCGAAGGGCTATGGGCCTGGATGTGGCTTAGCGGGCCCATGGGGGCCTCGGGGTACTCAGTGTTCTTGCAGGAAATAGGGTGCACATGCGAGGCTCCTAGATGTCCTGCAAAGCATACTGACATTAAAATAATGCAGAGCAGAGGCTTCCTTTGTGGTGCAATGTTTGGGAATCCACCTGCCGATGAAGTGGACATGGGTTCGAGCCCTGGTCCACCAAGATCTCACATGCTGCGGAGCACTTAAGCCCGAGAACCACAACGACTGAGCCTGCGCTGTAGAGCCCGGGAGCCACAACGACTGAGCCCGCATGCCAGAACTAATGAAGTCCATGTGCCTAGAGCCTGTGCTCCACAACAAGAGGAGTCACCGCAATTAGAAGCCCGCGCACCGCAACGAAGAGTAGCCCCCGCTCGCTGCAACTAGAGAAAGCTCACATGCAGCAACGACGACCCAACACAGTAAAAAAAAAATGATATATTAAATAAATAAATAAATAGATAGATAAACAAATAAATAAATAAATAAACTAATTCAGAGCAGTGGCTACGGCCTCCTGAAAACTGCTGCACGCCTCCGCTTCTGCACGGCAATTCAGGGCCTTACCTTGAGGCAAGTGCTCACGCTGAGTGTCCCGTTAGCGCCACAGCATGGTAGGATGCTGACTTTCTCCTCGAGCAGAGTGACTTCAGGTACGAGGCCCTCGAAGAATTCTACGCAGAGTGTTTTCTCATGGCAGCTCAGACGGGGGCCGTGACGAACACTTCCAGGGCACGTCGCACTGGCTAGAAATGTGGTCCTGGGGCTGTTCCAGTGCTCTGGAAATGTAGCTCTCCTTAAGGAACAGGCAGTGTGTTGCCCATCACTCGGCATACACAGAGGGCCTCCGAGGGAACGACCTTTGGGCCTCGATGTTGCTCAGCTGGCCCACAGGAGTCTGGAGGTACTCAGGGTTCTTGGAGGGAAAATGATGCACACCCGAGGGGCCTACGAGTCCTGAAAAGGGTACTTCCTTTAAAATAAAGCAGAACAGGGGCTTCCCTGGTGGCGCAGGGGTTGAGAATATGCCTGCCAATGCAGGGGAAACGGGTTCGGGCCCTGGTCTGAGAGGATCACACATGCCGCGGAGAAACTGGGCCCGTGGGCCACAATGACTGAACCTGCGCGTCTGGAGCCTGTGCTCCGCAACAAGAGAGGCTGGGATGGTGAGAGGCCCGCGCACCGCGATGAAGAGTGGCCCCATTTGCCGCAACTGGAGAGAGCCCTATCACAGAAACGAAGACCCAACATAGCGATCAGTCAATCAAAAAATAAATCTTAAAAAAAATAAAAAATAAAAAAATAAAATAAAATCAAGCAGAACAGCGACTAAGACCTCATGGAAACAGCTGCATGCCTCCCTTTCTGCACGTCTACTCAGGGACTTACCTCGAGGCCAGTACTCACGTTGAGTTTCCCTTTAGCTCTAGAGCGTGGCAGGATGAGCTCCACTCCGCCCATCGAAGCAGCCGGCATAGCTAGAGAAAACTCATTTTCTACCCAGAGCCACGCCTAGAGTGGCTCGTGGCCTGTCAACAGCAGTCAATTTCAAGTAGCTTCAAGGCAGCATGAATGGAGCTTTCAAAATGGGAAAGCAAGGCTAGTTCCATCAGGCCCCCATTTCCAAGGGCACACGCAGCATATATCCCGGTGTTTTCTAAGAAGTGCATAGAGACACATGTTACCCAGTGGTTCCTTCCCTGAATCAACTCCTCGAAGCAGGGTGTTCTGCAAATAGCGAACTGCCTCAACGAAGGAGCGCCCCAGCTAGGCCTCCGGGCCCGTGGCTCTTCAAAAGCCTGCAGTGTTACCCGAGGAACTGGGCTTTAGTTGCAGTCGGAACGCAAGCCGACTTTCTCTTGGAGGCAGGGAGACTTCAGGCAGGGATTCCCAGATGGAATACGAAGCCGAGGTTTTTTCTCCGTGCAGCTCAGACTTGGGCAATGAGCCAGTCTTGCACGGCACGTTGGACCTGCTAGAACGGTGTTCATGGACCTGTTCGAGTGCTGGGGAATTCAAGCTGTCCCAAGAAGGAGTGCAGTGTGTTGCCCTACACTCGGCATACACAGAGTGGCTCCGAAGGGCTATGGGCCTGGATGTGGCTTAGCGGGCCCATGGGGGCCTCGGGGTACTCAGTGTTCTTGCAGGAAATACGGTGCCCACGCGAGGCTCCTAGATGTCCTGCAAAGCGTACTGACATTAAAATAATGCAGAGCAGGGGCTTCCCTTGTGGTGCAATGTTTTGGAATCCACCTGCCGATGCAGCGGACATGGGTTCGAGCCCTGCTCCACCAAGATCTCACATGCAGCGGAGTACTTAAGCCCGTGAACCACAACGACAGAGCCTGCGCTCTAGAGCCCGGGAGCCACAACGACTGAGCCCGCATGCCAGAAATAATGAAGTCCACGTGCCTAGAGCCTGTGCTCCACAACAAGAGGAGTCACCGCAATGAGAAGCCCGCGCACCGCAATGAAGAGTAGCCCCCGCTCGCTGCAACTAGAGAAAGCTCACATGCAGCAACGACGACCCAACACAGTAAAAAAAAAAATGATATATTAAATAAATAAATAAATAGATAGATAAACAAATAAATAAATAAATAAACTAATGCAGAGCAGTGGCTACGGCCTCCTGTAAACTGCTGCATGCCTCCGCTTCTGCACGGCAATTCAGGGCCTTACCTTGAGGCAAGTGCTCACGCTGAGTGTCCCAGTAGCACCACAGCATGATAGGATGCTGACTTTCTCCTCGAGCAGAGTGACTTCAGGTACGAGGCCCTCGAAGAATTCTACGCAGAGTGTTTTCTCATGGCAGCTCAGACGGGGACCGTGACGAACACTTCCAGGGCACGTCGCACTGGCTAGAAATGTGGTCCTGAGGCTGTTCCAGTGCTCTGGAAATGTAGCTGTCCTTAAGGAACGTACAGTGTGTTGCGCATCACTCGGCATACACAGAGGGCCTCCGAGGGACCGCCCTTTGGGCCTCGATGTTGCTCAGCATGCCCACAGGAGTCTGGAGGTACTCAGGGTTCTTGGAGGGAAAATGATGCACACCGGAGTGGCCTACGAGTCCTGAAAAGGGTACTTCCTTTAAAATAAAGCAGAACAGGGGCTTCCCTGGTGGTGCAGTGGTTGAGAATATGCCTGCCAATGCAGGGGACACGGGTTCGAGCCCTGGTCTGAGAGGATCACACATTCCGCTGAGAAACTGGGCCCGTGGGCCACAACGACTGACCCTGCGCATCTGGAGCCTGTGCTCCGCAACAAGAGAGGCTGCGATAGTGAGAGGCCCGCGCACCGCGATGAAGAGTGGCCCCATTTGCCGCAACTGGAGAGAGCCCTAGCACAGAAACGAAAACCCAACATAGCGATCAATCAATCAAAAAATAAATCTTAAAAAAAAATAAAAAATAAAAAAAATAAAATAAAATCAAGCAGAACAGCGACTAAGACCTCATGGAAACAGCTGCATGCCTCCCTTTCTGCGCGGCTACTCAGGGACTTACCTCGAGGCCTGTACTCACGTTGAGTTTCCCTTTAGCTCTAGAGCGTGGCAGGATGAGCTCCACCCCGGCCATCGAAGCAGCCGGCATAGCTAGAGAAAACTCATTTTCTACCCAGAGCCATGCCTACAGTGGCTAGTGGCCTGTCAACAGCAGTCAATTTCAAGTAGCTTCAAGGCAGCATGAATGCAGCTTTCAAAATGGGAAAGCAAGGCTAGTTCCATCAGGCCCCCATTTCCAAGGGCACACGCAGCATATATCCCGGTGCTTTCTAAGAACTCCAAAGAGACACAGGTTACCCAGTGGTTCCTTCCCTGAATCAACTCCTCGAAGCAGGGTGTTCTGCAAATAGCGAACTGCCTCAACGAAGGAACGACCCAGCTAGGCCTCCGGGCCCGTGGCTCTTCAAAAGCCTGCAGTGTTACCAGAGGAACTGGGCTTTAGTTGCAGGCGGAACGCAAGGCGACTTTCTCTTGGAGGCAGGGAGACTTCAGGCAGAGACTCCCAGATGGAATACGAAGCCGAGGGTTTTTCTCAGTGTAGCTCAGACTTGAGCAATGAGCCAGACTTGCACAGCACGTTGGATCTGCTAGAACGGTGTTCGTGGACCTGTTCGAGTGCTGGGGAATTCAAGCTGTCCCAAGAAGGAGTGCAGTGTGTTGCCCTACACTCGGCATACACAGAGTGGCTCCGAAGGGCTTTGGGCCTTCGTGTGGCTTAGCGGGCCCATGGGGGCCTCGGGGTACTCAGTGTTCTTGCAGGAAATAGGGTGCCCATGCGAGGCTCCTAGATGTCCTGCAAAGCATACTGACATTAAAATAATGCAGAGCAGAGGCTTCCTTTGTGGTGCAATGTTTGGGAATCCACCTGCCGATGAAGCGGACATGGGTTCGAGCCCTGGTCCACCAAGATCTCACATGCTGTGGAGCACTTAAGCCCGAGAACCACAACGACTGAGCCTGCGCTGTAGAGCCCGGGAGCCACAACGACTGAGCCCGCATGCCAGAACTAATGAAGTCCACGTGCCTAGAGCCTGTGCTCCACAACAAGAGGAGTAACCGCAATTAGAAGCCCGCGCACCGCAACGAAGAGTAGCCCCCGCTCGCTGCAACTAGAGAAAGCTCACATGCAGCAACGACGACCCAACACAGTATAAAAAAAATGATATATTAAATAAATAAATAAATAAATAAATAGATAAAAAAATAAATAAATAAATAAACTAATGCAGAGCAGTGGCTACGGCCTCCTGAAAACTGCTGCACGCCTCCGCTTCTGCACGGCAATTCAGGGCCTTACCTTGAGGCAAGTGCTCATGCTGAGTGTCCCGTTAGCGCCACAGCATGGTAGGATGCTGACTTTCTCCTCGAGCAGAGTGACTTCAGGTACGAGGCCCTCGAAGAATTCTACGCAGAGTGTTTTCTCATGGCAGCTCAGACGGGGGCCGTGACGAACACTTCCAGGGCACGTCGCACTGGCTAGAAATGTGGTCCTGGGGCTGTGCCAGTGCTCTGGAAATGTAGCTCTCCTTAAGGAACAGGCAGTGTGTTGCCCATCACGTGGCATACACAGAGGGCCTCCGAGGGACCAACCTTTGGGCCTCGATGTTGCTCAGCAGGCCCACAGGAGTCTGGAGGTACTCAGGGTTCTTGGAGGGAAAATGATGCACACCCGAGGGGCCTACGAGTCCTGAAAAGGGTACTTCCTTTAAAATACAGCAGAACAGGGGCTTCCCTGGTGGCGCAGTGGTTGAGAATATGCCTGCCAATGCAGGGGACACGGGTTCGAGCCCTGGTCTGAGAGGATCACACATGCCGCGGAGAAACTGGGCCCGTGGGCCACAATGACTGAACCTGCGCGTCTGGAGCCTGTGCTCCGCAACAAGAGAGGCCGCGATAGTGAGAGGCCCGCGCACCGCGATGAAGAGTGGCCCCATTTGCCGCAACTGGAGAGAGCCCTAGCACAGAAATGAAGACCCAACATAGCGATCAATCAATCAAAAAATAAACCTTAAAAAAAAATAAAAAATAAAAAAATAAAATAAAATCAAGCAGAACAGCGACTAAGACCTCATGGAAACAGCTGCATGCCTCCCTTTCTGCGCGGCTACTCAGGGACTTACCTCGAGGCCAGTACTCACGTTGAGTTTCCCTTTAGCTCTAGAGCGTGGCAGGATGAGCTCCACCCCGGGCATCGAAGCAACCGGCATAGCTAGAGAAAACTCATTTTCTACCCAGAGCCATGCCTACAGTGGCTAGTGGCCTGTCAACAGCAGTCAATTTCAAGTAGCTTCAAGGCAGCATGAATGCAGCTTTCAAAATGGGAAAGCAAGGCTAGTTCCATCAGGCCCCCATTTCCAAGGGCACACGCAGCATATATCCCGGTGCTTTCTAAGAACTCCAAAGAGACACAGGTTACCCAGTGGTTCCTTCCCTGAATCAACTCCTCGAAGCAGGGTGTTCTGCAAATAGCGAACTGCCTCAACGAAGGAACGACCCAGCTAGGCCTCCGGGCCCGTGGCTCTTCAAAAGCCTGCAGTGTTACCAGAGGAACTGGGCTTTAGTTGCAGGCGGAACGCAAGCGGACTTTCTCTTGGAGGCAGGGAGACTTCAGGCAGAGACTCCCAGATGGAATACGAAGCCGAGGGTTTTTCTCAGTGTAGCTCAGACTTGAGCAATGAGCCAGACTTGCACGGCACGTTGGACCTGCTAGAACGGTGTTGGTGGACCTGTTCGAGTGCTGAGGAATTCAAGCTGTCCCAAGAAGGAGTGCAGTGTGTTGCCCTACACTCGGCATACACAGAGTGGCTCCGAAGGGCTATGGGCCTGGATGTGGCTTAGCGGGCCCATGGGGGCCTCGGGGTACTCAGTGTTCTTGCAGGAAATAGGGTGCACATGCGAGGCTCCTAGATGTCCTGCAAAGCATACTGACATTAAAATAATGCAGAGCAGAGGCTTCCTTTGTGGTGCAATGTTTGGGAATCCACCTGCCGATGAAGTGGACATGGGTTCGAGCCCTGGTCCACCAAGATCTCACATGCTGCGGAGCACTTAAGCCCGAGAACCACAACGACTGAGCCTGCGCTGTAGAGCCCGGGAGCCACAACGACTGAGCCCGCATGCCAGAACTAATGAAGTCCATGTGCCTAGAGCCTGTGCTCCACAACAAGAGGAGTCACCGCAATTAGAAGCCCGCGCACCGCAACGAAGAGTAGCCCCCGCTCGCTGCAACTAGAGAAAGCTCACATGCAGCAACGACGACCCAACACAGTAAAAAAAAAATGATATATTAAATAAATAAATAAATAGATAGATAAACAAATAAATAAATAAATAAACTAATTCAGAGCAGTGGCTACGGCCTCCTGAAAACTGCTGCACGCCTCCGCTTCTGCACGGCAATTCAGGGCCTTACCTTGAGGCAAGTGCTCACGCTGAGTGTCCCGTTAGCGCCACAGCATGGTAGGATGCTGACTTTCTCCTCGAGCAGAGTGACTTCAGGTACGAGGCCCTCGAAGAATTCTACGCAGAGTGTTTTCTCATGGCAGCTCAGACGGGGGCCGTGACGAACACTTCCAGGGCACGTCGCACTGGCTAGAAATGTGGTCCTGGGGCTGTTCCAGTGCTCTGGAAATGTAGCTCTCCTTAAGGAACAGGCAGTGTGTTGCCCATCACTCGGCATACACAGAGGGCCTCCGAGGGAACGACCTTTGGGCCTCGATGTTGCTCAGCTGGCCCACAGGAGTCTGGAGGTACTCAGGGTTCTTGGAGGGAAAATGATGCACACCCGAGGGGCCTACGAGTCCTGAAAAGGGTACTTCCTTTAAAATAAAGCAGAACAGGGGCTTCCCTGGTGGCGCAGGGGTTGAGAATATGCCTGCCAATGCAGGGGAAACGGGTTCGGGCCCTGGTCTGAGAGGATCACACATGCCGCGGAGAAACTGGGCCCGTGGGCCACAATGACTGAACCTGCGCGTCTGGAGCCTGTGCTCCGCAACAAGAGAGGCTGGGATGGTGAGAGGCCCGCGCACCGCGATGAAGAGTGGCCCCATTTGCCGCAACTGGAGAGAGCCCTATCACAGAAACGAAGACCCAACATAGCGATCAGTCAATCAAAAAATAAATCTTAAAAAAAATAAAAAATAAAAAAATAAAATAAAATCAAGCAGAACAGCGACTAAGACCTCATGGAAACAGCTGCATGCCTCCCTTTCTGCACGTCTACTCAGGGACTTACCTCGAGGCCAGTACTCACGTTGAGTTTCCCTTTAGCTCTAGAGCGTGGCAGGATGAGCTCCACTCCGCCCATCGAAGCAGCCGGCATAGCTAGAGAAAACTCATTTTCTACCCAGAGCCACGCCTAGAGTGGCTCGTGGCCTGTCAACAGCAGTCAATTTCAAGTAGCTTCAAGGCAGCATGAATGGAGCTTTCAAAATGGGAAAGCAAGGCTAGTTCCATCAGGCCCCCATTTCCAAGGGCACACGCAGCATATATCCCGGTGTTTTCTAAGAAGTGCATAGAGACACATGTTACCCAGTGGTTCCTTCCCTGAATCAACTCCTCGAAGCAGGGTGTTCTGCAAATAGCGAACTGCCTCAACGAAGGAGCGCCCCAGCTAGGCCTCCGGGCCCGTGGCTCTTCAAAAGCCTGCAGTGTTACCCGAGGAACTGGGCTTTAGTTGCAGTCGGAACGCAAGCCGACTTTCTCTTGGAGGCAGGGAGACTTCAGGCAGGGATTCCCAGATGGAATACGAAGCCGAGGTTTTTTCTCCGTGCAGCTCAGACTTGGGCAATGAGCCAGTCTTGCACGGCACGTTGGACCTGCTAGAACGGTGTTCATGGACCTGTTCGAGTGCTGGGGAATTCAAGCTGTCCCAAGAAGGAGTGCAGTGTGTTGCCCTACACTCGGCATACACAGAGTGGCTCCGAAGGGCTATGGGCCTGGATGTGGCTTAGCGGGCCCATGGGGGCCTCGGGGTACTCAGTGTTCTTGCAGGAAATACGGTGCCCACGCGAGGCTCCTAGATGTCCTGCAAAGCGTACTGACATTAAAATAATGCAGAGCAGGGGCTTCCCTTGTGGTGCAATGTTTTGGAATCCACCTGCCGATGCAGCGGACATGGGTTCGAGCCCTGCTCCACCAAGATCTCACATGCAGCGGAGTACTTAAGCCCGTGAACCACAACGACAGAGCCTGCGCTCTAGAGCCCGGGAGCCACAACGACTGAGCCCGCATGCCAGAAATAATGAAGTCCACGTGCCTAGAGCCTGTGCTCCACAACAAGAGGAGTCACCGCAATGAGAAGCCCGCGCACCGCAATGAAGAGTAGCCCCCGCTCGCTGCAACTAGAGAAAGCTCACATGCAGCAACGACGACCCAACACAGTAAAAAAAAAAATGATATATTAAATAAATAAATAAATAGATAGATAAACAAATAAATAAATAAATAAACTAATGCAGAGCAGTGGCTACGGCCTCCTGTAAACTGCTGCATGCCTCCGCTTCTGCACGGCAATTCAGGGCCTTACCTTGAGGCAAGTGCTCACGCTGAGTGTCCCGGTAGCACCACAGCATGATAGGATGCTGACTTTCTCCTCGAGCAGAGTGACTTCAGGTACGAGGCCCTCGAAGAATTCTACGCAGAGTGTTTTCTCATGGCAGCTCAGACGGGGACCGTGACGAACACTTCCAGGGCACGTCGCACTGGCTAGAAATGTGGTCCTGAGGCTGTTCCAGTGCTCTGGAAATGTAGCTGTCCTTAAGGAACGTACAGTGTGTTGCGCATCACTCGGCATACACAGAGGGCCTCCGAGGGACCGCCCTTTGGGCCTCGATGTTGCTCAGCATGCCCACAGGAGTCTGGAGGTACTCAGGGTTCTTGGAGGGAAAATGATGCACACCGGAGTGGCCTACGAGTCCTGAAAAGGGTACTTCCTTTAAAATAAAGCAGAACAGGGGCTTCCCTGGTGGCGCAGGGGTTGAGAATATGCCTGCCAATGCAGGGGATACGGGTTCGAGCCCTGGTCTGAGAGGATCACACATGCCGCGGAGAAACTGGGCCCGTGGGCAACAATGACTGAACCTGCGCGTCTGGAGCCTGTGCTCCGCAACAAGATAGGCCGCGATGGTGAGAGGCACCCACACCGCGATGAAGAGTGGCCCCATTTGCCGCAACTGGAGAGAGCCCTAGCACAGAAACGAAGACCCAACATAGCGATCAGTCAATCAAAAAATAAATCTTAAAAAAAAATAAAAAATAAAAAAAATAAAATAAAATCAAGCAGAACAGCGACTAAGACCTCATGGAAACAGCTGCATGCCTCCCTTTCTGCGCGGCTACTCAGGGACTTACCTCGAGGCCAGTACTCACGTTGAGTTTCCCTTTAGCTCTAGGGCGTGGCAGGATGAGCTCCACTCCGGCCATCGAATCAGCCGGCATAGCTAGAGAAAACTCATTTTCTACCCAGAGCCATGCCTACAGTGGCTAGTGGCCTGTCAACAGCAGTCAATTTCAAGTAGCTTCAAGGCAGCATGAATGCAGCTTTCAAAATGGCAAAGCAAGGCTAGTTCCATCAGGCCCCCATTTCCAAGGGCACACGCAGCATATATCCCGGTTCTTTCTAAAAGTGCAAAGAGACACAGGTTACCCAGTGGTTCCTTTCCTGAATCAACTCCTCGAAGCAGGGTGTTCTGCAAATAGCGAACTGCCTCAACGAAGGAACGCCCCAGCTAGGCCTCCGGGCCCGTGGCTCTTCAAAAGCCTGAAGTGTTACCCGAGGAACTGGCCTTTAGTTGCAGTCGGAACGCAAGCCGACTTTCTCTTGGAGGCAGGGAGACTTCAGGCAGGGACTCCCAGATGGAATACGAAGCCGAGGGTTTTTCTCAGTGGAGCTCAGACTTGGGCAATGAGCCAGACTTGCACGGCACGTTGGACCTGCTAGAACGGTGTTCGTGGACCTGTTCGAGTGCTGGGGAATTCAAGCTGTCCCAAGAAGGAGTGCAGTGTGTTGCCCTACACTCGGCATACACAGAGTGGCTCCGAAGGGCTATGGGCCTGGACGTGGCTTAGCGGGCCCATGGGGGCCTCGGGGTACTCAGTGTTCTTGCAGGAAATAGGGTGCCCACGCGAGGCTCCTAGATGTCCTGCAAAGCGTACTGACATTAAAATAATGCAGAGCAGGGGCTTCCCTTGTGGTGCAATGTTTTGGAATCCATCTGCCGATGCAGCGGACATGGGTTCGAGCCCTGGTCCACCAAGATCTCACATGCAGCGGAGTACTTAAGCCCGTGAACCACAACGACAGAGCCTGCGCTCTAGAGCCCGGGAGCCACAACGACTGAGCCCGCATGCCAGAAATAATGAAGTCCACGTGCCTAGAGCCTGTGCTCCACAACAAGAGGAGTCACCGCAATTAGAAGCCCGCGCACCGCAACGAAGAGTAGCCCCCACTCGCTGCAACTAGAGAAAGCTCACATGCAGCAACGACGACCCAACATAGTAAAAATAAAAATGATATATTAAATAACTAAATAAATAGATAGATAAACAAATAAATAAATAAATAAACTAATGCAGAGCAGTGGCTACGTCCTCCTGAAAACTGCTGCACGCCTCCGCTTCTGCACGGCAATTCAGGGCCTTACCTTGAGGCAAGTGCTCACGCTGAGTGTCCCGTTAGCGCCACAGCATGGTAGGATGCTGACTTTCTCCTCGAGCAGAGTGACTTCAGGTACGAGGCCCTCGAAGAATTCTACGCAGAGTGTTTTCTCATGGCAGCTCAGACGGGGGCCGTGACGAACACTTCCAGGGCACGTCGCACTGGCTAGAAATGTGGTCCTGGGGCTGTTCCAGTGCTCTGGAAATGTAGCTCTCCTTAAGGAACAGGCAGTGTGTTGCCCATCACTCGGCATACACAGCGGGCCTCCGAGGGACCGACCTCTGGGCCTCGATGTTGCTCAGCAGGCCCACAGGAGTCTGGAGGTACTCAGGGTTCTTGGAGGGAAAATGATGCACACCCGAGGGGACTACGAGTCCTGAAAAGGGTACTTCCTTTAAAATAAAGCAGAACAGGGGCTTCCCTGGTGGCGCAGTGGTTGAGAATATGCCTGCCAATGCAGGGGACACGGGTTCGAGCCCTGGACTGAGAGGATCACACATGCCGCAGAGAAACTGGGTCCGTGGGCCACAATGACTGAACCTGCGCGTCTGGAGCCTGTGCTCCGCAACAAGAGAGGCCGCGATAGTGAGAGGCCCGCGCACCGCGATGAAGTGTGGCCCCATTTGACGCAACTGGAGAGAGCCCTAGCACAGAAATGAAGACCCAACATAGCGATCAATCAATCAAAAAATAAACCTTAAAAAAGAATAAAAAATAAAAAAATAAAATAAAATCAAGCAGAACAGCGACTAAGACCTCATGGAAACAGCTGCATGCCTCCCTTTCTGCGCGGCTACTCAGGGACTTACCTCGAGGCCAGTACTCACGTTGAGTTTCCCATTAGCTCTAGAGCGTGGCAGGATGAGCTCCACCCCGGCCATCGAAGCAGCCGGCATAGCTAGAGAAAACTCATTTTCTACCCAGAGCCATGCCTACAGTGGCTAGTGGCCTGTCAACAGCAGTCAATTTCAAGTAGCTTCAAGGCAGCATGAATGGAGCTTTCAAAATGGGAAAGCAAGGCTAGTTCCATCAGGCCCCCATTGCCAAGGGCACACGCAGCATATATCCCGGTGCTTTCTAAGAAGTGCATGGAGACACAGGTGACCCAGTGCTTCCTTCCCTGAATCAACTCCTCGAAGCAGGGTGTTCTGCAAATAGCGAACTGCCTCAACGAAGGAACGCCCCAGCTAGGCCTCCGGGCCCGTGGCTCTTCAAAAGCCTGAAGTGTTACCCGAGGAACTGGGCTTTAGTTGCACTCGGAACGCAAGCCGACTTTCTCTTGGAGGCAGGGAGACTTCAGGCTGGGATTCCCAGATGGAATACGAAGCCGAGGGTTTTTCTCAGTGCAGCTCAGACTTGGGCAATGAGCCAGTCTTGCACGGCACGTTGGACCTGCTAGAACGGTGTTCGTGGACCTGTTCGAGTGCTGGGGAATTCAAGCTGTCCCAAGAAGGAGTGCAGTCTGTTGCCCTACACTCGGCATACACAGAGTGGCTCCGAAGGGCTATGGCCCTGGATGTGGCTTAGCGGGCCCATGGGGGCCTCGGGGTACTCAGTGTTCTTGCAGGAAATACGGTGCCCACGCGAGGCTCCTAGATGTCCTGCAAAGCATACTGACATTAAAATAATGCAGAGGAGGGGCTTCCCTTGTGGTGCAATGTTTGGGAATCCACCTGCCGATGCAGCGGACATGGGTTCGAGCCCTGGTCCACCAAGATCTCACATGCTGCGGAGTACTTAAGCCCGTGAACCACAACGACTGAGCCTGCGCTCTAGAGCCGGGGATCCACAACGACTGAGCCCGCATGCCAGAACTAATGAAGTCCACGTGCCTAGAGCCTGTGCTCCACAACAAGAGGAGTCACCGCAATTAGAAGCCCGCGCACCGCAACGAAGAGTAGCCCACACTCGCTGCAACTAGAGAAAGCTCACATGCAGAAACGACGACCCAACACAGTAAAAAAAAATGATATATTAAATAAATAAATAAATAAATAGATAGATAAACAAATAAATAAATAAATAAACTAATGCAGAGCAGTGGCTACGGCCTCCTGAAAACTGCTGCACGCCTCCGCTTCTGCACGGCAATTCAGGGCCTTACCTTGAGGCAAGTGCTCACGCTGAGTGTCCCGTTAGCGCCACAGCGTGGTAGGATGCTGACTTTCTCCTCGAGCAGAGTGACTTCAGGTACGAGGCCCTCGAAGAATTCTACGCAGAGTGTTTTCTCATGGCAGCTCAGACGGGGGCCGTGACGAACACTTCCAGGGCACGTCGCACTGGCTAGAAATGTGGTCCTGAGGCTGTTCCAGTGCTCTGGAAATGTAGCTCTCCTTAAGGAACAGGCAGTGTGTTGCCCATCACTCGGCATACACAGAGGGCCTCCGAGGGACCGACCTTTGGGCCTCGATGTTGCTCAGCAGGCCCACAGGAGTCTGGAGGTACTCAGGGTTCTTGGAGGGAAAATGATGCACACCCGAGGGGCCTACGAGTCCTGAAAAGGGTACTTCCTTTAAAATAAAGCAGAACAGGGGCTTCCCTGGTGGCGCAGTGGTTGAGAATATGCCTGCCAATGCAGGGGACACGGGTTCGAGCCCTTGTCTGAGAGGATCACACATGCCGCGGAGAAACTGGGCCCGTGGGCCACAATGACTGAACCTGCGCGTCGGGAGCATGTGCTCCGCAACAAGAGAGGCCGCGATAGTGAGAGGCCCGCGCACCGCGATGAAGAGTGGCCCCATTTGCCGCAACTGGAGAGAGCCCTAGCACAGAAACAAAGACCCAACATAGCGATCAATCAATCAAAAAATAAATATTAAAAAAAAATAAAAAATAAAAAAATAAAATAAAATCAAGCAGAACAGCGTCTAAGACCTCATGGAAACAGCTGCATGCCTCCCTTTCTGCGCGGCTAATCAGGGACTTACCTCGAGGCCAGTACTCACGTTGAGTTTCCCTTTAGCTCTAGAGCGTGGCAGGATGAGCTCCACCCCGGCCATCGAAGCAGTCGGCATAGCTAGAGAAAATTCATTATCTACACAGAGCCATGCCTACAGTGGCTAGTGGCCTGTCAACAGCAGTCAATTTCAAGTAGCTTCAAGGCAGCATGAATGGAGCTTTCAAAATGGCAAAGCAAGGCTAGTTCCATTAGGCCCCCATTTCCAAGGGCACACGCAGCATATATCCCGGTGCTTTCTAAGAAGTCCAAAGAGACACAGGTTACCCAGTGGTTCCTTCCCTGAATCAACTCCTCAAAGCAGGGTGTTCTGCAAATAGCGAACTGCCTCAACGAAGGAACGACCCAGCTAGGCCTCCGGGCCCGTGGCTCTTCAAAAGCCTGCAGTGTTACCAGAGGAACTGGGCTTTAGTTGCAGGGGGAACGCAAGCCGACTTTCTCTTGGAGGTAGGGAGACTTCAGGCAGGGACTCCCAGATCGAATACGAAGCCGAGGGTTTTTCTCAGTGCAGCTCAGACTTGGGCAATGAGCCAGTCTTGCACGGCACGTTGGACCTGCTAAAACGGTGTTCGTGGACCTGTTCGAGTGCTGGGGAATTCAAGCTGTCCCAAGAAGGAGTGCAGTGTGTTGCCCTACACTCGGCATACACAGAGTGGCTCCGAAGGGCTATGGGCCTGGATGTGGATTAGCGGGCCCATGGGGGCCTCGGGGTACTCAGTGTTCTTGCAGGGAATAGGGTGCCCACGCGAGGCTCCTAGATGTCCTGCAAAGCATACTGACATTAAAATAATGCAGAGCAGGGGCTTCCCTTGTGGTGCAATGTTTGGGAATCCACCTGCCGTTGAAGCGGACATGGGTTCGAGCCCTGGTCCACCAAGATCTCACATGCTGCGGAGTACTTAAGCCCGTGAACCACAACGACTGAGCCTGCGCTGTAGTGCCCGGGAGCCACAACGACCTAGCCCGCATGCCAGAACTAATGAAGTCCAAGTGCCTAGAGCCTGTGCTCCACAACAAGAGGAGTCACCGCAATGAGAAGCCCGCGCACCGCAACGAAGAGTGGCCCCCGCTCGCTGCAACGAGAGAAAGCTCACATGCAGCAACGACGACCCAACACAGTAAAAAAAAAATGATATATTAAATAAATAAATAAATAGATAGATAAACAAATAAATAAATAAATAAACTAATGCAGAGCAGTGGCTACGGCCTCCTGAAAACTGCTGCACGCCTCCGCTTCTGCACGGCAATTCAGTGCCTTACCTTGAGGCAAGTGCTCACGCTGAGTGTCCCGTTAGCGCCACAGCATGGTAGGATGCTGACTTTCTCCTCGAGCAGAGTGACTTCAGGTACGAGGCCCTCGAAGAATTCTACGCAGAGTGTTTTCTCATGGCAGCTCAGACGGGGGCCGTGACGAACACTTCCAGGGCACGTCGCACTGGCTAGAAATGTGGTCCTGAGGCTGTTCCAGTGCTCTGGAAATGTAGCTCTCCTTAAGGAACAGGCAGTGTGTTGCCCATCACTTGGCATACACAGCTTGCCTCCGAGGGGCCGACCTTTGGGCCTCGATGTTGCTCAGCAGGCCCACAGAAGTCTGGAGGTACTCAGGGTTCTTGGAGGGAAAATGATGCACACCCGAGGGGCCTACGAGTCCTGAAAAGGGTACTTCCTTTAAAATAAAGCAGAACAGGGGCTTCCCTGGTGGCGCAGTGGTTGAGAATATGCCTGCCAATGCAGGGGACACACGTTCGAGCCCTGGTATGAGAGGATCACACATACTGCGGAGAAACTGGGCCCGTGGGCCACAATGACTGAACCTGCGCGTCTGGAGCCTGTGCTCCGCAACAAGAGAGGCTGCGATAGTGAGAGGCCCGTGCACCGCGATGAAGAGTGGCCCCATTTGCCGCAACTGGAGAGAGCCCTAGCACAGAAACAAAGACCCAACATAGCGATCAATCAATCAAAAAATAAATCTTAAAAAAACATAAAAAATAAAAAAAATAAAATCAAATCAAGCAGAACAGCGACTAAGACCTCATGGAAACAGCTGCATGCCTCCCTTTCTGCGTGGCTAATCAGGGACTTACCTCGAGGCCAGTACTCACGTTGAGTTTCCCTTTAGCTCTAGAGCGTGGCAGGATGAGCTCCACCCCGGCCATCGAAGCAGTCGGCATAGCTAGAGAAAATTCATTATCTACCCAGAGCCATGCCTACAGTGGCTAGTGGCCTGTCAACAGCAGTCAATTTCAAGTAGCTTCAAGGCAGCATGAATGGAGCTTTCAAAATGGCAAAGCAAGGCTAGTTCCATTAGGCCCCCATTTCCAAGGGCACACGCAGCATATATCCCGGTGCTTTCTAAGAAGTCCAAAGAGACACAGGTTACCCAGTGGTTCCTTCCCTGAATCAACTCCTCAAAGCAGGGTGTTCTGCAAATAGCGAACTGCCTCAACGAAGGAACGACCCAGCTAGGCCTCCGGGCCCGTGGCTCTTCAAAAGCCTGCAGTGTTACCAGAGGAACTGGGCTTTAGTTGCAGGGGGAACGCAAGCCGACTTTCTCTTGGAGGTAGGGAGACTTCAGTCAGGGACTCCCAGATCGAATACGAAGCCGAGGGTTTTTCTCAGTGCAGCTCAGACTTGGGCAATGAGCCAGTCTTGCACGGCACGTTGGACCTGCTAAAACGGTGTTCGTGGACCTGTTCGAGTGCTGGGGAATTCAAGCTGTCCCAAGAAGGAGTGCAGTGTGTTGCCCTACACTCGGCATACACAGAGTGGCTCCGAAGGGCTATGGGCCTGGATGTGGATTAGCGGGCCCATGGGGGCCTCGGGGTACTCAGTGTTCTTGCAGGGAATAGGGTGCCCACGCGAGGCTCCTAGATGTCCTGCAAAGCATACTGACATTAAAATAATGCAGAGCAGGGGCTTCCCTTGTGGTGCAATGTTTGGGAATCCACCTGCCGTTGAAGCGGACATGGGTTCGAGCCCTGGTCCACCAAGATCTCACATGCTGCGGAGTACTTAAGCCCGTGAACCACAACGACTGAGCTTGCGCTGTAGTGCCCGGGAGCCACAACGACCTAGCCCGCATGCCAGAACTAATGAAGTCCAAGTGCCTAGAGCCTGTGCTCCACAACAAGAGGAGTCACCGCAATGAGAAGCCCGCGCACCGCAACGAAGAGTGGCCCCCGCTCGCTGCAACGAGAGAAAGCTCACATGCAGCAACGACGACCCAACACAGTAAAAAAAAAAATGATATATTAAATAAATAAATAAATAGATAGATAAACAAATAAATAAATAAATAAACTAATGCAGAGCAGTGGCTACGGCCTCCTGAAAACTGCTGCACGCCTCCGCTTCTGCACGGCAATTCAGGGCCTTACCTTGAGGCAAGTGCTCACGCTGAGTGTCCCGTTAGCGCCACAGCATGGTAGGATGCTGACTTTCTCCTCGAGCAGAGTGACTTCAGGTACGAGGCCCTCGAAGAATTCTACGCAGAGTGTTTTCTCATGGCAGCTCAGACGGGGGCCGTGACGAACACTTCCAGGGCACGTCGCACTGGCTAGAAATGTGGTCCTGAGGCTGTTCCAGTGCTCTGGAAATGTAGCTCTCCTTAAGGAACAGGCAGTGTGTTGCCCATCACTCGGCATACACAGAGGGCCTCCGAGGGACAGACCTTTGGACCTCGATGTTGCTCAGCAGGCCCACAGGAGTCTCGAGGTACTCAGGGTTCTTGGAGGGAAAATGATGCACACCCGAGGGGCCTACGAGTCCTGAAAAGGGTACTTCCTTTAAAATAAAGCAGAACAGGGGCTTCCCTGGTGGCGCAGTGGTTGAGAATATGCCTGCCAATGCAGGGGACACGGGTTCGAGCCCTGGTCTGAGAGGATCACACATGCCGCGGAGAAACTGGGCCCGTGGGCCACAATGACTGAACCTGCGCGTCTGGAGCCTGTGCTCCGCAACAAGAGAGGCCGCGATAGTGAGAGGCCCGCGCACCGCGATGAAGAGTGGCCCCATTTGCGGCAACAGGAAAGAGCCATAGCACAGAAATGAAGACCCAACATAGCGATCAATCAATCAAAAAATAAACCTTAAAAAAAAATAAAAAATAAAAAAATAAAATAAAATCAAGCAGAACAGCGACTAAGACCTCATGGAAACAGCTGCATGCCTCCCTTTCTGCGCGGCTACTCAGGGACTTACCTCGAGGCCAGTACTCACGTTGAGTTTCCCGTTAGCTCTAGAGCGTGGCAGGATGAGCTCCACCCCGGCCATCGAAGCAGCCGGCATAGCTAGAGAAAACTCATTTTCCACCCAGAGCCATGCCTACAGTGGCTAGTGGCCTGTCAACAGCAGTCAATTTCAAGTAGCTTCAAGGCAGCATGAATGCAGCTTTCAAAATGGGAAAGCAAGGCTAGTTCCATCAGGCCCCTGTTTCCAAGGGCAAACGCAGCATATATCCCGGTGCTTTCTAAGAAGTCCAAAGAGACACAGGTTACCCAGTGGTTCCTTCCCTGAATCAACTCCTCGAAGCAGGATGTTCTGCAAATAGCGAACTGCCTCAACGAAGGAACGACCCAGCTAGGCCTCCGGGCCCGTGGCTCTTCAAAAGCCTGCAGTGTTACCAGAGGAACTGGGCTTTAGTTGCAGGCGGAACGCAATCCGACTTTCTCTTGGAGGCAGGGAGACTTCAGGCAGGGACTCCCAGATGGAATACGAAGCCGAGGGTTTTTCTCAGTGCAGCTCAGACTTGGGCAATGAGCCAGACTTGCACGGCACGTTGGACCTGCTAGAACGGTGTTCGTGGATCTGTTCGAGTGCTGGGAATTCAAGCTGTCCCAAGAAGGAGTGCAGTGTGTTGCCCTACACTCGGCATACACAGAGTGGCTGGGAAGGGCTATGGGCCTGGATGTGGCTTAGCGGGCCCATGGGGGCCTCGGGGTACTCAGTGTTCTTGCAGGAAATAGGGTGCCCATGCGAGGCTCCTAGATGTCCTGCAAAGCATACTGACATTAAAATAATGCAGAGCAGGGGCTTCCCTTGTGGTGCAATGTTTGGGAATCCACCTGCCGATGAAGCGGACATGGGTTCGAGCCCTGGTCCACCAAAATCTCACATGCTGCGGAGTACTTAAGCCCGTGAACCACAACGACTGAGCCTTCGCTGTAGAGACCGGGAGCCACAACGACTGAGCCCACATGCCAGAACTAATGAAGTCCAAGTGCCTAGAGCCTGTGCTCCACAACAAGAGGAGTCACCGCAATTAGAAGCCCGCGCACCGCAACGAAGAGTAGCCCCCGCTCGCTGCAACGAGAGAAAGCTCACATGCAGCAACGACGACCCAACACAGTAAAAAAAAAAGATATATTAAATAAATAAATAAATAAATAGATAGATGAACAAATAAATAAATAAATAAACTAATGCAGAGCTGTGGCTACGGCCTCCTGAAAACTGCTGCACGCCTCCGCTTCTGCACGGCAATTCAGTGCCTTACCTTGAGGCAAGTGCTCACGCTGAGTGTCCCGTTAGCGCCACAGCATGGTAGGATGCTGACATTCTCCTCGAGCAGAGTGACTTCAGGTACGAGGCCCTCGAAGAATTCTACGCAGAGTGTTTTCTCATGGCAGCTCAGACGGGGGCCGTGACGAACACTTCCAGGGCACGTCGCACTGGCTAGAAATGTGGTCCTGAGGCTGTTCCAGTGCTCTGGAAATGTAGCTCTCCTTAAGGAACAGGCAGTGTGTTGCCCATCACTTGGCATACACAGCTTGCCTCCGAGGGACCGACCTTTGGGCCTCGATGTTGCTCAGCAGGCCCACAGAAGTCTGGAGGTACTCAGGGTTCTTGGAGGGAAAATGATGCACACCCGAGGGGCCTACGAGTCCTGAAAAGGGTACTTCCTTTAAAATAAAGCAGAACAGGGGCTTCCCTGGTGGCGCAGTGGTTGAGAATATGCCTGCCAATGCAGGGGACACACGTTCGAGCCCTGGTCTGAGAGGATCACACATACTGCGGAGAAACTGGGCCCATGGGCCACAATGACTGAACCTGCGCGTCTGGAGCCTGTGCTCCGCAACAAGAGAGGCTGCGATAGTGAGAGGCCCGTGCACCGCGATGAAGAGTGGCCCCATTTGCCGCAACTGGAGAGAGCCCTAGCACAGAAACAAAGACCCAACATAGCGATCAATCAATCAAAAAATAAATCTTAAAAAAACATAAAAAATAAAAAAAATAAAATAAAATCAAGCAGAACAGCGACTAAGACCTCATGGAAACAGCTGCATGCCTCCCTTTCTGCGCGGCTAATCAGGGACTTACCTCGAGGCCAGTACTCACGTTGAGTTTCCCTTTAGCTCTAGAGCGTGGCAGGATGAGCTCCACCCCGGCCATCGAAGCAGTCGGCATAGCTAGAGAAAACTCATTTTCTACCCAGAGCCATGCCTACAGTGGCTAGTGGCCTGTCAACAGCAGTCAATTTCAAGTAGCTTCAAGGCAGCATGAATGGAGCTTTCAAAATGGCAAAGCAAGGCTAGTTCCATTAGGCCCCCATTTCCAAGGGCACACGCAGCATATATCCCGGTGCTTTCTAAGAAGTCCAAAGAGACACAGGTTACCCAGTGGTTCCTTCCCTGAATCAACTCCTCGAAGCAGGGTGTTCTGCAAATAGCGAACTGCCTCAACGAAGGAACGCCCCAGCTAGGCCTCCGGGCCCGTGGCTCTTCAAAAGCCTGCAGTGTTACCAGAGGAACTGGGCTTTAGTTGCAGGGGGAACGCAAGCCGGCTTTCTCTTGGAAGTAGGGAGAGTTCAGGCAGGGACTCCCAGATGGAATACGAAGCCGAGGGTTTTTCTCAGTGCAGCTCAGACTTGGGCAATGAGCCAGTCTTGCACGGCACGTTGTACCTGCTACAACGGTGTTCGTGGACCTGTTCGAGTGCTGGGGAATTCAAGCTGTCCCAAGAAGGAGTGCAGTGTGTTGCCCTACACTCGGCATACACAGAGTGGCTCCGAAGGGCTATGGGCCTGGATGTGGCTTAGCGGGCCCATGGGGGCCTCGGGGTACTCAGTGTTCTTGCAGGGAATAGGGTGCCCACGCGAGGCTCCTAGATGTCCTGCAAAGCATACTGACATTAAAATAATGCAGAGCAGGGGCTTCCCTTGTGGTGCAATGTTTGGGAATCCACCTGCCGATGAAGCGGACATGGGTTCGAGCCCTGGTCCACCAAGATCTCACATGCTGCGGAGTACTTAAGCCCGTGAACCACAACGACTGAGCCTGCGCTGTAGTGCCCGGGAGCCACAACGACCTAGCCCGCATGCCAGAACTAATGAAGTCCAAGTGCCTAGAGCCTGTGCTCCACAACAAGAGGAGTCACCACAATGAGAAGCCCGCGCACCGCAACGAAGAGTGGCCCCCGCTCGCTGCAACGAGAGAAAGCTCACATGCAGCAACGACGACCCAACACAGTAAAAAAAAAATGATATATTAAATAAATAAATAAATAGATAGATAAACAAATAAATAAATAAATAAACTAATGCAGAGCTGTGGCTACGGACTCCTGAAAACTGCTGCACGCCTCCGCTTCTGCACGGCAATTCAGTGCCTTACCTTGAGGCAAGTGCTCACGCTGAGTGTCCCGTTAGCGCCACAGCATGGTAGGATGCTGACTTTCTCCTCGAGCAGAGTGACTTCAGGTACGAGGCCCTCGAAAAATTCTACGCAGAGTGTTTTCTCATGGCAGCTCAGACGGGGGCCGTGACGAACACTTCCAGGGCACGTCGCACTGGCTAGAAATGTGGTCCTGAGGCTGTTCCAGTGCTCTGGAAATGTAGCTCTCCTTAAGGAACAGGCAGTGTGTTGCCCATCACTTGGCATACACAGCTTGCCTCCGAGGGACCGACCTTTGGGCCTCGATGTTGCTCATCAGGCCCACAGAAGTCTGGAGGTACTCAGGGTTCTTGGAGGGAAAATGATGCACACCCGAGGGGCCTACGAGTCCTGAAAAGGGTACTTCCTTTAAAATAAAGCAGAACAGGGGCTTCCCTGGTGGCGCAGTGGTTGAGAATATGCCTGCCAATGCAGGGGACACACGTTCGAGCCCTGGTCTGAGAGGATCACACATACTGCGGAGAAACTGGGCCCGTGGGCCACAATGACTGAACCTGCGCGTCTGGAGCCTGTGCTCCGCAACAAGAGAGGCCGCGATAGTGAGAGGCCCGCGCACCGCGATGAAGAGTGGCCCCATTTGACGCAACTGGAGAGAGCCCTAGCATAGAAATGAAGACCCAACATAGCGATCAATCAATCAAAAAATAAACCTTAAAAAAAAATAAAAAATAAAAAAATAAAATAAAATCAAGCAGAACAGCGACTAAGACCTCATGGAAACAGCTGCATGCCTCCCTTTCTGCGCGGCTACTCAGGGACTTACCTCGAGGCCAGTACTCACGTTGAGTTTCCCTTTAGCTCTAGAGCGTGGCAGGATGAGCTCCACCCCGGGCATCGAAGCAACCGGCATAGCTAGAGAAAACTCATTTTCTACCCAGAGCCATGCCTACAGTGGCTAGTGGCCTGTCAACAGCAGTCAATTTCAAGTAGCTTCAAGGCAGCATGAATGCAGCTTTCAAAATGGGAAAGCAAGGCTAGTTCCATCAGGCCCCCATTTCCAAGGGCACACGCAGCATATATCCCGGTGCTTTCTAAGAAGTCCAAAGAGACACAGGTTACCCAGTGGTTCCTTCCCTGAATCAACTCCTCGAAGCAGGGTGTTCTGCAAATAGCGAACTGCCTCAACGAAGGAACGACCCAGCTAGGCCTCCGGGCCCGTGGCTCTTCAAAAGCCTGCAGTGTTACCAGAGGAACTGGGCTTTAGTTGCAGGCGGAACGCAAGCCGACTTTCTCTTGGAGGCAGGGAGACTTCAGGCAGAGACTCCCAGATGGAATACGAAGCCGAGGGTTTTTCTCAGTGTAGCTCAGACTTGAGCAATGAGCCAGACTTGCACGGCACGTTGGACCTGCTAGAACGGTGTTGGTGGACCTGTTCGAGTGCTGGGGAATTCAAGCTGTCCCAAGAAGGAGTGCAGTGTGTTGCCCTACACTCGGCATACACAGAGTGGCTCCGAAGGGCTATGGGCCTGGATGTGGCTTAGCGGGCCCATGGGGGCCTCGGGGTACTCAGTGTTCTTGCAGGAAATAGGGTGCACATGCGAGGCTCCTAGATGTCCTGCAAAGCATACTGACATTAAAATAATGCAGAGCAGAGGCTTCCTTTGTGGTGCAATGTTTGGGAATCCACCTGCCGATGAAGTGGACATGGGTTCGAGCCCTGGTCCACCAATATCTCACATGCTGCGGAGCACTTAAGCCCGAGAACCACAACGACTGAGCCTGCGCTGTAGAGCCCGGGAGCCACAACGACTGAGCCCGCATGCCAGAACTAATGAAGTCCACGTGCCTAGAGCCTGTGCTCCACAACAAGAGGAGTCACCGCAATTAGAAGCCCGCGCACCGCAACGAAGAGTAGCCCCCGCTCGCTGCAACTAGAGAAAGCTCACATGCAGCAACGACGACCCAACACAGTAAAAAAAAAATGATATATTAAATAAATAAATAAATAGATAGATAAACAAATAAATAAATAAATAAACTAATGCAGAGCAGTGGCTACGGCCTCCTGAAAACTGCTGCACGCCTCCGCTTCTGCACGGCAATTCAGGGCCTTACCTTGAGGCAAGTGCTCACGCTGAGTGTCCCGTTAGCGCCACAGCATGGTAGGATGCTGACTTTCTCCTCGAGCAGAGTGACTTCAGGTACGAGGCCCTCAAAGAATTCTACGCAGAGTGTTTTCTCATGGCAGCTCAGACGGGGGCCGTGACGAACACTTCCAGGGCACGTCGCACTGGCTAGAAATGTGGTCCTGGGGCTGTTCCAGTGCTCTGGAAATGTAGCTCTCCTTAAGGAACAGGCAGTGTGTTGCCCATCACTCGGCATACACAGAGGGCCTCCGAGGGACCGACCTTTGGGCCTCGATGTTGCTCAGCAGGCCCACAGGAGTCTGGAGGTACTCAGGGTTCTTGGAGGGAAAATGATGCACACCCGTGGGGCCTACAAGTCCTGAAAAGGGTACTTCCTTTAAAATAAAGCAGAACAGGGGCTTCCCTGGTGGTGCAGTGGTTGAGAATATGCCTGCCAATGCAGGGGACACGGGTTCGAGCCCTGGTCTGAGAGGATCACACATTCCGCTGAGAAACTGGGCCCGTGGGCCACAACGACTGACCCTGCGCATCTGGAGCCTGTGCTCCGCAACAAGAGAGGCTGCGATAGTGAGAGGCCCGCGCACCGCGATGAAGAGTGGCCCCATTTGCCGCAACTGGAGAGAGCCCTAGCACAGAAACGAAAACCCAACATAGCGATCAATCAATCAAAAAATAAATCTTAAAAAAAAATAAAAAATAAAATAAAATCAAGCAGAACAGCGACTAAGACCTCATGGAAACAGCTGCATGCCTCCCTTTCTGCGCGGCTACTCAGGGACTTACCTCGAGGCCTGTACTCACGTTGAGTTTCCCTTTAGCTCTAGAGCGTGGCAGGATGAGCTCCACCCCGGCCATCGAAGCAGCCGGCATAGCTAGAGAAAACTCATTTTCTACCCAGAGCCATGCCTACAGTGGCTAGTGGCCTGTCAACAGCAGTCAATTTCAAGTAGCTTCAAGGCAGCATGAATGCAGCTTTCAAAATGGGAAAGCAAGGCTAGTTCCATCAGGCCCCCATTTCCAAGGGCACACGCAGCATATATCCCGGTGCTTTCTAAGAAGTCCAAAGAGACACAGGTTACCCAGTGGTTCCTTCCCTGAATCAACTCCTCGAAGCAGGGTGTTCTGCAAATAGCGAACTGCCTCAACGAAGGAACGACCCAGCTAGGCCTCCGGGCCCGTGGCTCTTCAAAAGCCTGCAGTGTTACCAGAGGAACTGGGCTTTAGTTGCAGGCGGAACGCAAGCCGACTTTCTCTTGGAGGCAGGGAGACTTCAGGCAGAGACTCCCAGATGGAATAAGAAGCCGAGGGTTTTTCTCAGTGTAGCTCAGACTTGAGCAATGAGCCAGACTTGCACAGCACGTTGGATCTGCTAGAACGGTGTTCGTGGACCTGTTCGAGTGCTGGGGAATTCAAGCTGTCCCAAGAAGGAGTGCAGTGTGTTGCCCTACACTCGGCATACACAGAGTGGCTCCGAAGGGCTTTGGGCCTTCGTGTGGCTTAGCGGGCCCATGGGGGCCTCGGGGTACTCAGTGTTCTTGCAGGAAATAGGGTGCCCATGCGAGGCTCCTAGATGTCCTGCAAAGCATACTGACATTAAAATAATGCAGAGCAGAGGCTTCCTTTGTGGTGCAATGTTTGGGAATCCACCTGCCGATGAAGCGGACATGGGTTCGAGCCCTGGTCCACCAAGATCTCACATGCTGTGGAGCACTTAAGCCCGAGAACCACAACGACTGAGCCTGCGCTGTAGAGCCCGGGAGCCACAACGACTGAGCCCGCATGCCAGAACTAATGAAGTCCACGTGCCTAGAGCCTGTGCTCCACAACAAGAGGAGTCACCGCAATTAGAAGCCCGCGCACCGCAACGAAGAGTAGCCCCCGCTCGCTGCAACTAGAGAAAGCTCACATGCAGCAACGACGACCCAACACAGTATAAAAAAAATGATATATTAAATAAATAAATAAATAAATAAATAGATAAAAAAATAAATAAATAAATAAACTAATGCAGAGCAGTGGCTACGGCCTCCTGAAAACTGCTGCACGCCTCCGCTTCTGCACGGCAATTCAGGGCCTTACCTTGAGGCAAGTGCTCATGCTGAGTGTCCCGTTAGCGCCACAGCATGGTAGGATGCTGACTTTCTCCTCGAGCAGAGTGACTTCAGGTACGAGGCCCTCGAAGAATTCTACGCAGAGTGTTTTCTCATGGCAGCTCAGACGGGGGCCGTGACGAACACTTCCAGGGCACGTCGCACTGGCTAGAAATGTGGTCCTGGGGCTGTGCCAGTGCTCTGGAAATGTAGCTCTCCTTAAGGAACAGGCAGTGTGTTGCCCATCACGTGGCATACACAGAGGGCCTCCGAGGGACCAACCTTTGGGCCTCGATGTTGCTCAGCAGGCCCACAGGAGTCTGGAGGTACTCAGGGTTCTTGGAGGGAAAATGATGCACACCCGAGGGGCCTACGAGTCCTGAAAAGGGTACTTCCTTTAAAATACAGCAGAACAGGGGCTTCCCTGGTGGCGCAGTGGTTGAGAATATGCCTGCCAATGCAGGGGACACGGGTTCGAGCCCTGGTCTGAGAGGATCACACATGCCGCGGAGAAACTGGGCCCGTGGGCCACAATGACTGAACCTGCGCGTCTGGAGCCTGTGCTCCACAACAAGAGAGGCCGCGATAGTGAGAGGCCCGCGCACCGCGATGAAGAGTGGCCCCATTTGCCGCAACTGGAGAGAGCCCTAGCACAGAAATGAAGACCCAACATAGCGATCAATCAATCAAAAAATAAACCTTAAAAAAAAATAAAAAATAAAAAAATAAAATAAAATCAAGCAGAACAGCGACTAAGACCTCATGGAAACAGCTGCATGCCTCCCTTTCTGCGCGGCTACACAGGGACTTACCTCGAGGCCAGTACTCACGTTGAGTTTCCCTTTAGCTCTAGAGCGTGGCAGGATGAGCTCCACCCCGGGCATCGAAGCAACCGGCATAGCTAGAGAAAACTCATTTTCTACCCAGAGCCATGCCTACAGTGGCTAGTGGCCTGTCAACAGCAGTCAATTTCAAGTAGCTTCAAGGCAGCATGAATGCAGCTTTCAAAATGGGAAAGCAAGGCTAGTTCCATCAGGCCCCCATTTCCAAGGGCACACGCAGCATATATCCCGGTGCTTTCTAAGAACTCCAAAGAGACACAGGTTACCCAGTGGTTCCTTCCCTGAATCAACTCCTCGAAGCAGGGTGTTCTGCAAATAGCGAACTGCCTCAACGAAGGAACGACCCAGCTAGGCCTCCGGGCCCGTGGCTCTTCAAAAGCCTGCAGTGTTACCAGAGGAACTGGGCTTTAGTTGCAGGCGGAACGCAAGCCGACTTTCTCTTGGAGGCAGGGAGACTTCAGGCAGAGACTCCCAGATGGAATACGAAGCCGATGGTTTTTCTCAGTGTAGCTCAGACTTGAGCAATGAGCCAGACTTGCACGGCACGTTGGACCTGCTAGAACGGTGTTGGTGGACCTGTTCGAGTGCTGGGGAATTCAAGCTGTCCCAAGAAGGAGTGCAGTGTGTTGCCCTACACTCGGCATACACAGAGTGGCTCCGAAGGGCTATGGGCCTGGATGTGGCTTAGCGGGCCCATGGGGGCCTCGGGGTACTCAGTGTTCTTGCAGGAAATAGGGTGCACATGCGAGGCTCCTAGATGTCCTGCAAAGCATACTGACATTAAAATAATGCAGAGCAGAGGCTTCCTTTGTGGTGCAATGTTTGGGAATCCACCTGCCGATGAAGTGGACATGGGTTCGAGCCCTGGTCCACCAAGATCTCACATGCTGCGGAGCACTTAAGCCCGAGAACCACAACGACTGAGCCTGCGCTGTAGAGCCCGGGAGCCACAACGACTGAGCCCGCATGCCAGAACTAATGAAGTCCATGTGCCTAGAGCCTGTGCTCCACAACAAGAGGAGTCACCGCAATTAGAAGCCCGCGCACCGCAACGAAGAGTAGCCCCCGCTCGCTGCAACTAGAGAAAGCTCACATGCAGCAACGACGACCCAACACAGTAAAAAAAAAAGATATATTAAATAAATAAATAAATAGATAGATAAACAAATAAATAAATAAATAAACTAATGCAGAGCAGTGGCTACGGCCTCCTGAAAACTGCTGCACGCCTCCGCTTCTGCACGGCAATTCAGGGCCTTACCTTGAGGCAAGTGCTCACGCTGAGTGTCCCGTTAGCGCCACAGCATGGTAGGATGCTGACTTTCTCCTCGAGCAGAGTGACTTCAGGTACGAGGCCCTCGAAGAATTCTACGCAGAGTGTTTTCTCATGGCAGCTCAGACGGGGGCCGTGACGAACACTTCCAGGGCACGTCGCACTGGCTAGAAATGTGGTCCTGGGGCTGTTCCAGTGCTCTGGAAATGTAGCTCTCCTTAAGGAACAGGCAGTGTGTTGCCCATCACTCGGCATACACAGAGGGCCTCCGAGGGACCGACCTTTGGGCCTCGATGTTGCTCAGCAGGCCCACAGGAGTCTGGAGGTACTCAGGGTTCTTGGAGGGAAAATGATGCACACCCGAGGGGCCTACGAGTCCTGAAAAGTGTACTTCCTTTAAAATAAAGCAGAACAGGGGCTTCCCTGGTGGCGCAGTGGTTGAGAATATGCCTGCCAATGCAGGGGACACGGGTTCGAGCCCTGGTCTGAGAGGATCACACATGCCGCGGAGAAACTGGGCCCGTGGGCCACAATGACTGAACCTGCGCATCTGGAGCCTGTGCTCCGCAACAAGAGAGGCCGCGATAGTGAGAGGCCCGCGCACCGCGATGAAGAGTGGCCCCATTTGCCACAACAGGAGAGAGCCCTAGCACAGAAACGAAGACCCAACATAGCGATCAATCAATCAAAAAATAAACCTTAAAAAAAAATAAAAAATAAAAAAATAAAATAAAATCAAGCAGAACAGCGACTAAGACCGCATGGAAACAGCTGCATGCCTCCCTTTCTGCGCGGCTAATCAGGTTCTTACCTCGAGGCCAGTACTCACGTTGAGTTTCCCTTAAGCTCTAGAGCGTGGCAGGATGAGCTCCACCCCGGCCATCGAAGCAGTCGGCATAGCTAGAGAAAACTCATTTTCTACCCAGAGCCATGCCTACAGTGGCTAGTGGCCTGTCAACAGCAGTCAATTTCAAGTAGCTTCAAGGCAGCATGAATGCAGCTTTCAAAATGGCAAAGCAAGGCTAGTTCCATCAGGCCCCCATTTCCAAGGGCACACGCAGCATATATCCCGGTGCTTTCTAAGAAGTCCAAAGAGACACAGGTTACCCAGTGGTTCCTTCCCTGAATCAACTCCTCGAAGCAGGGTGTTCTGCAAATAGCGAACTGCCTCAACGAAGGAACGCCCCAGCTAGGCCTCCGGGCCCGTGGCTCTTCAAAAGCCTGAAGTGTTACCCGAGGAACTGAGCTTTAGTTTCAGTCGGAACGCAAGCCGACTTTCTCTTGGAGGCAGGGTGACTTCAGGCAGGGACTCCCAGATGGAATAAGAAGCCGAGGGTTTTTCTCAGTGCAGCTCAGACTTGGGCAATGAGCCAGGCTTTCACGGCACTTTGGACCTGCTAGAACGGTGTTCGTGGACCTGTTCGAGTGCTGGGGAATTCAAGCTGTCCCAAGAAGGAGTGCTGTGTGTTGCCCTACACTTGGCATACACAGAGTGGCTCCGAAGGGTTATGGGCCTGGATGTGGCTTAGCGGGCCCATGGGGGCCACGGGGTACTCAGTGTTCTTGCAGGAAATAGGGTGCCCACGCGAGGCTCCTAGATGTCCTGCAAAGCATACTGACATTAAAATAATGCAGAGCAGGGGCTTCCCTTGTGGTGCAATGTTTGGGAATCCACCTGCCAATGAAGCGGACATGGGTTCGAGCCCTGGTCCACCAAGATCTCACATGCTGCGGAGTACTTGAGCCCGTGAACCCCAAGGACTGAGCCTGCGCTGTAGAGTCCGGGAGGCACAACGACTGAGCCCACATGCCAGAACTAATGAAGACCACGTGCCTAGAGCCTGTGCTCCACAACAAGAGGAGTCACCGCAATTAGAAGCCCGCGCACCGCAACGAAGAGTAGCCCCCGCTCGCTGCAACTAGAGAAAGCTCACATGCAGCAACGGCGACCCAACACAGTAAAAAGAAAATGATATATTAAATAACTAAATAAATAAATAGATACATAAACAAATAAATAAATAAATAAACTAATGCAGTGCAGTGGCTACGGCCTCCTGAAAACTGCTGCACGCCTCCGCTTCTGCACGGCAATTCAGGGCCTTACCTTGAGGCAAGTGCTCACGCTGAGTGTCCCGTTAGCGCCACAGCATGGTAGGATGCTGACTTTCTCCTCGAGCAGAGTGACTTCAGGTACGAGGCCCTCGAAGAATTCTACGCAGAGTGTTTTCTCATGGCAGCTCAGACGGGGGCCGTGACGAACACTTCCAGGGCACTTCGCACTGGCTAGAAATGTGGTCCTGGGGCTGTTCCAGTGCTCTGGAAATGTAGCTCTCCTTAAGGATCAGGCAGTGTGTTGCCCATCACTCGGCATACACAGAGGGCCTCCGAGGGACCGACCTTTGGGCCTCGATGTTTCTCAGCAGGCCCACAGGAGTCTGGAGGTACTCAGGGTTCTTGGAGGGAAAATGATGCACACCCGAGGGGACTACGAGTCCTGAAAAGGGTACTTCCTTTAAAATAAAGCAGAATAGGGGCTTCCCTGGTGGCGCAGTGGTTGAGAATATGCCTGCCAATGCAGGGGACACGGGTTCGAGCCCTGGTCTGAGAGGATCACACATGCCGCGGAGAAACTGGGCCCGTGGGCCACAATGACTGAACCTGCGCGTCTGGAGCCTGTGCTCCGCAACAAGATAGGCCGCGATAGTGAGAGGCCCGCGCACCGCGATGAAGAGTGGCCCCATTTGCCGCAACTGGAGAGAGCCCTAGCACAGAAATGAAGACCCAACATATCGATCAATCAATCAAAAAATAAACCTAAAAAAAAATTAAAAAATAAAAAAAATAAAATAAAATCAAGCAGAACAGCGACTAAGACCTCATGGAAACAGCTGCATGCCTCCCTTTCTGCGCGGCTACTCAGGGACTTACCTCTAGGCCAGTACTCACGTTGAGTTTCCCTTTAGCTCTAGAGCGTGGCTGGATGAGCTCCACCCCGGCCATCGAAGCAGCCGGCATAGCTAGAGAAAACTCATTTTCTACCCAGAGCCATGCCTACAGTGGCTAGTGGCCTGTCAACAGCAGTCAATTTCAAGTAGCTTCAAGGCAGCATGAATGCAGCTTTCAAAATGGGAAAGCAAGGCTAGTTCCATCAGGCCCCCATTTCCAAGGGCACACGCAGCATATATCCCGGTGCTTTCTAAGAAGTCCAAAGAGACACAGGTTACCCAGTGGTTCCTTCCCTGAATCAACTCCTCGAAGCAGGGTGTTCTGCAAATAGCGAACTGCCTCAACGAACGAACGACCCAGCTAGGCCTCCGGGCCCGTGGCTCTTCAAAAGCCTGCAGTGTTACCAGAGGAACTGGGCTTTAGTTGCAGGCGGAACGCAAGGCGACTTTCTCTTGGAGGCAGGGAGACTTCAGGCAGAGACTCCCAGATGGAATACGAAGCCGAGGGTTTTTCTCAGTGTAGCTCAGACTTGAGCAATGAGCCAGACTTGCACGGCACGTTGGATCTGCTAGAACGGTGTTCGTGGACCTGTTCGAGTGCTGGGGAATTCAAGCTGTCCCAAGAAGGAGTGCAGTGTGTTGCCCTACACTCGGCATACACAGAGTGGCTCCGAAGGGCTTTGGGCCTTGGTGTGGCTTAGCGGGCCCATGGGGGCCTCGGGGTACTCAGTGTTCTTGCAGGAAATAGGGTGCCCATGCGAGGCTCCTAGATGTCCTGCAAAGCATACTGACATTAAAATAATGCAGAGCAGAGGCTTCCTTTGTGGTGCAATGTTTGGGAATACACCTGCCGATGAAGCGGACATGGGTTCGAGCCCTGGTCCACCAAGATCTCACATGCTGTGGAGCACTTAAGCCCGAGAACCACAACGACTGAGCCTGCGCTGTAGAGCCCGGGAGCCACAACGACTGAGCCCGCATGCCAGAACTAATGAAGTCCATGTGCCTAGAGCCTGTGCTCCACAACAAGAGGAGTCACCGCAATGAGAAGCCCGCGCACCGCAACGAAGAGTGGCCCCCGCTCGCTGCAACGAGAGAAAGCTCACATGCAGCAACGACGACCCAACACAGTAAAAAAAAAATGATATATTAAATAAATAAATAAATAGATAGATAAACAAATAAATAAATAAATAAACTAATGCAGAGCTGTGGCTACGGCCTCCTGAAAACTGATGCACGCCTCCGCTTCTGCACGGCAATTCAGTGCCTTACCTTGAGGCAAGTGCTCACGCTGAGTGTCCCGTTAGCGCCACAGCATGGTAGGATGCTGACTTTCTCCTCGAGCAGAGTGACTTCAGGTACGAGGCCCTCGAAGAATTCTACGCAGAGTGTTTTCTCATGGCAGCTCAGACGGGGGCCGTGACGAACACTTCCAGGGCACGTCGCACTGGCTAGAAATGTGGTCCTGAGGCTGTTCCAGTGCTCTGGAAATGTAGCTCTCCTTAAGGAACAGGCAGTGTGTTGCCCATCACTCGGCATACACAGAGGGCCTCCGAGAGACCAACCTTTGGGCCTCGATGTTGCTCAGCATGCCCACAGGAGTCTGGAGGTACTCAGGGTTCTTGGAGGGAAAATGATGCACACCCGACGTGCCTACGAGTCCTGAAAAGGGTACTTCCTTTAAAATAAAGCAGAACAGGGGCTTCCCTGGTGGCGCAGTGGTTGAGAATATGCCTGCCAATGCAGGGGACACGGGTTCGAGCCCTGGTCTGAGAGGATCACACATGCCGCGGAGAAACTGGGCCCGTGGGCCACAATGACTGAACCTGCGCGTCTGGAGCCTGTGCTCCGCAACAAGAGAGGCCGCGATAGTGAGAGGCCCGCGCACCGCGATGAAGAGTGGCCCCATTTGACGCAACTGGAGAGAGCCCTAGCACAGAAATGAAGACCCAACATAGCGATCAATCAATCAAAAAATAAACCTTAAAAAAAAATAAAAAATAAAAAAATAAAATAAAATCAAGCAGAACAGCGACTAAGACCTCATGGAAACAGCTGCATGCCTCCCTTTCTGCGCGGCTACTCAGGGACTTGCCTCGAGGCCAGTACTCACGTTGAGTTTCCCTTTAGCTCTAGAGCGTGGCAGGATGAGCTCCACCCCGGCCATCGAAGCAGCCGGCATAGCTAGAGAAAACTCATTTTCTACCTAGAGCCATGCCTACAGTGGCTAGTGGCCTGTCAACAGCAGTCAATTTCAAGTAGCTTCAAGGCAGCATGAATGCAGCTTTCAAAATGGGAAAGCAAGGCTAATTCCATCAGGCCCCCATTTCCAAGGGCACACGCAGCATATATCCCGGTGCTTTCTAAGAAGTCCAAAGAGACACAGGTTACCCAGTGGTTCCTTCCCTGAATCAACTCCTCGAAGCAGGGTGTTCTGCAAATAGCGAACTGCCTCAACGAAGGAACGACCCAGCTAGGCCTCCGGGCCCGTGGCTCTTCAAAAGCCT